>NC_135536.1:40301348-40604161 GCF_045843805.1 Urocitellus parryii
TTAAGAAAGTTTACATAAACTTGACATAGGGTTGTAAAAGTATGAAAAGTTATAAATATTAACAATAGTAGTAGTAATAGCTGTTTTATGACTTTTTAATGAACTAGAATTTGTTTTAGACTCTTGTCTTATATTAACTCATTTAGTCTTATCCTAAGAGGTAATCTCCATCATTATACCCTTCTTGCAGATGTAGTGATATTAAGATTTCTTGTTAACTGTATTTTTGATTGAGACAGAGAGGGATTATACAAACAAAACACAGTAAAACCAAAATAATAAAAACAGCACATGTATTTTAATACAAGCAATTGGTTCCAGTGTCTGTACCATCAACTATGCCCTCACAGTAAGATCATTGGATCATACTTACTTAATTTTCAAACAATGTGGATGAGACATCTAAATAGTCAAATGTATTACTTTAAGAGAGAGAGAGAATGTGGATGAGACATCTAAATAGTCAAATGTATTACTTTGAGAGAGAGAGAGAGAGAGAGAGAGAGAGAGAGAGAGAGAGTTTTAATTTTTTTTTTTCAGTTTTTGGCAAACACAACATCTTTATTTGTATGTGGTGCTGAGGATTGAACCCGGTCCACAGGCACACCAGATGAGCGCTCCACCTCTTAAGCCACATCCCCAGCCCAAATGTATTACTTTTGAATTGCTATTCACACTAACTTTGTATTAGCAGATTTTCAGGGGGAGGATGGGCAGCGTCTCATTGTAGGGTTCTTCTGCCCAGAGGAATCCAAGCCACCATAAATAGCCATTGTAAATTACTAATTAGAAATGGTGAATGTGGAATTGGATACTGAGGGAGAACATATAAAACTTTCTAAAAAGACATACCGGGAAGAAAACTTGAGATATAATCAGCATTTAAGTGTTCAGCAGAGAAGGAGGAGCCAGAGAATCATGATGATGTAGAGTTATTACAATAAATGGGAAAGTTTGTTTCACAAATAAAACAGCGGTCAAAATTCCAGAAAGAAAACACAGTTTTGGAGTACTTTAAATATTCTAAAATTAATTTGGGAAAACAAATGCCTTATTATAACAAATGTCTTATTATGTTTGAAGTTAAAGAAAAGTAGGGAGTCTTCTTTAGAAGATATTACAATAGCCTAAAATGTTCCAGTTTAAAACTAGTATGATTATTATATAAGAATATACAGACTAAATAATAAAATAATAAAAAAATGTTCCTTCCAAACTCCAAGAACTTAAAGTATTTAGCATATTAGAGGGAATAAGTTAATAAAAGGCATAAGTAAGTTCCTAAACAAATTATTATTTTCATGCATTTGTGGCAATTATAACAAAATATCACTTTTAAGAGATAAATTTTAGTTTACAGAGACACTATTTCAGTCAAAAATTATATTTAGAAGAGTTAATCTTTAGAATCCAGTTATGATTGTTCATGAATTTATAGCTATAATCTACAGAGTCTGAGACCTGATCCCCATGTATCTATCTCAGAATGAGGAACAAAATTATTTTTCCAGTTATGCAAACTAGAAATATGGGTGTCAACCAAGACCTCCTCTTTCATGTACCCAATAACTCCTATCCCACTTTTAAAAATTATTTCCAAGATAGTCCTTCCTCTCAATTCATTCCTATATTATCACAGATCATAGTCACTAAATATACCAGTTATGTTTCATAAATCCAATCTATCCTTTTATGATTGAATTTTTCAAACTGATTTCCAAGTACATTTTTCCCCTTTGATATTGATGGCTTTGTCCTAGACTATTAACTCCTTGAGGGTTGGCAGTGTCTGTCTTATTTGTCTGAAAACACTATAGCACTGTAAACATAAATTGATTCTCAGTTAATGATTGAAAAATGGAACCATATGCAAGAAAATGAAAAAGGAAATATTGAAGATTTGTGTAGCTTGAGAGTTAAGTGATTAGTTAATGGCCATTAAATAGATCAATAAAGTGATCTACTACAGATGTGTGGGCTGTGTGTGAACTATGTTGTGCATAATAGCCTCTTGAGGGTATAAGTCTGGCACTGGGAGCTCCCTGGGGCACCCCTCACAGGGAGTGACTGCCTATGTGGGTGAACTTCCCTTCAAGCTCTCTCTAAGATCCCACATAGTACCTGGGATGACTGTGACCTGCCAAGATGTCAATCAACCTGCTGACTGCAAGACATCACAAAGCACTTTAGGCTTGAAACCTTAGCCCTGACTTATAGCTATAAGGATGGATATTAATACACTGTAATAGTAAGTGTTAAAAACACAATCAAAATAGACTTTTACTATCAAAAAGAAAATGTTACAATCACCGGCTTGAGTTATAAGGAAATTTGTGAGCAATACTTTTTCTATAACTTTTGTTATGTTTTTGTTTTTAGAACCATGTTAATATTTTATATATTCCCCAAATAAATACCTAAATAAAGATGACAAAACTGCAATGGAATTGAAGCAGAAACATATATTTTTTTAAATAAATTATACAACCATTCAAGCTCCATTAAAATTATTAAATTTGTTTTAATAGTTTAATAGTATGTTTTAATAATATGTCTTTTTAATTTTTTAATAGTTTTAGGGATAGCCACATCACTACATACATTCATATTTATATATTTATATGTTCATATATAAGATAGGTGAAATTAAGAAAGGTAGATAGACCACCCTGAGCTCTAAAGATCTGTTTGTAAAATCAAGAACTCCAGTAGCAATGAAGATATCCAGGTCCCAGATCTTGATTTCTAAATGGTGTTCTGCAACACAGGAAGAGGGCTACTTAAGAAATGTTTGATTCCCAAACTGGAACTGAGAGAGCTTTATGCTAAGCATAAAAGATATTCAAGTACTGAAAAAAGTTTATTGAAAAGTGATGAGGGCCTCTCCAAAAATACAAATCACCAACTTGAAACAGTCCTCACTTGTCAAATTTCAGTCAATTTCAGCAGCAGAATACACAATCTGACTAACAGATTGTATAGAATAAAATGTGATACACTTCATTTTGCTAATTTAGATTTAGTTTCTGTTGCTGCTTGTTCTTTTTTGTTTGGTTTTAGTTATTCTAGGTGAAATGTTAGGCTATTAATTTGACTTTCCTTCTTTTTTGGATGTGGGCATTTGTTGCTACAGATGTCCTGATTTCATACTGATGTATACAAAGAAATATATAAATAAGTGGAGATCGAAAATCTTTATTCATTATTTAACTTTATGCTTCTATTATGCATTTTTCTAAGTTCTTAAGCGCCTTTCAGGTTTTTATAGACTATATGTATAAAAATATATGCAAATATACTCATGCATGCTCATATATGTAATATATTGATATAGGTGTTTTATGTGGTTTGTATTCTATTGGATTTGATAGTCTGTTTATATTTTTATTTGAAGAAAAGAAAAATCTTTTCTTTAAATAAAATTTTAGATAACAAATGTAGGAAGCATGATGGAATTAGGAAAATCACCATTTAGAAAGTGCCATACTATACTTGTTTCAGGCAAGATTTATCAATAGCAATATATATAGTGAGCAAAAGAATTCATAAAAATTAGGATTTTTGTATAGCTCAAAACGTTTCCCCATAAGTTGTCTATTAAATCAAAGAGGAAAACCAAGAAGCCTGACAGGCATCATGATAATGTAGCCAGGAATGTTTATGCCATCTACAATGGGAAAAATCAATATCATATACCTCTTGATGTAATGCACTTTGAGAGATACAGTATCAATTCTATGCTATCACTGCGAAGACTGCAGTCAAATCCAAATAAAGGACATTCTACAAAACCAATGGTCTATAATTTTAAAAGTAATCAGGTCTTGAGAATATCTAATTGTGAAGGTTAAAGTAGAATGAAGGCATGAAAATTATATGCCAGCTGAGATTTTGTCTTGAATTTTAGACCATATCATTGTTTGTTTGATTGCTTTTAATTTCTTTTTTTCTTTTTGCTGCATGGGATATTACTAAAGTATTTTTTGTGTTTCAATACAGTTGCAATCTATTAATGTTTGATTTCTTGATTGTGATAATTATTTTGTTATATGAGAGGAATGTGAGCAAATATCATTGCCTATAATAATAACTAATTTTTAAATGAGAATCAGTTCTAAGCTTAAAACTAATGCTACTAAGGTTCCTTGAAATGACAAAATATTATGTTATTTTCCACTAAAGGAAGAAATACTTTCTACACATTAAAATCTATAATCTCTTTTTTCCTATTTGTTTCCCTGTTTGTTCCCCATCACTGCTTTACCAATAAAAAAGTATAAAGTTGTCCATGTTTTGACAAGTAAATAACATAAAGAGTTACATATTTTACATATATACATTGTACATATTGTACACATGAATTGCATGCATAATTATATATATTATATATAATATTATATATTATATATACGTATATGTGTACAAACTGTTATAGTGAACACGTGCACACACACACATACACACTTTCTTAGCCAAGGATGAAGAAAGATAAAAGAACTCCTAAGTTAGGAAATGTATATTTAATGATTACAGAAAAATAATTCGTATACAATAATTGTAGTTGATTGATTTTGAAAAGAGATAGTTAATAGTAATAAAATACTGAAAAATTCTTTGTGGCTGCCCTCATTAATGATCCATAGTTCTATTATTAAAGCAAAATAGATCTTGAAGACCCACAGCATGACTTTCTGTAACCATCTGAAGAAATTAATTACCTTTGAAAACTCAGTACTCTTAGCATTACTCGGCCCTTTAAACAAGTTTACTGCAAAAAAAATAATGCTAGAATCTATACCTGAGATATTAGACTCTATAAACATACATTAAATGCAAGTTCAAGAAAATAAAACACAAACCCTTGCAGTATACTAACTTCTCCGTGGGCAGTGCAAAGTCTGTCATGAATACTTCGTTGTCTATGCCCAGGTAATAACCTTCTGGACCAAAAGAAGGTTTTAAGGACTTAAGAATACAACATGAATTTTAAAAAAAGGAATAAGTACAAGAATTTTTTTTCTGAAATATATGCCTTTTTAAGTGCCCTCATTTCTCTATGGTTCATAATACTTAAATTGCTAACTCTTATACTCATCTCACCTTGGATTATTAATGAAAGGCAATTTAAAAAATAAACTAAATTAATGTGATTGAGTGTGTGTGTGTGTACATGTGTGTATGCTGAATACCATTTCAAGTATAAGATAAAATAATTTATAGCAGAGAATAATTTTTTGATTTTTAATATCAATAGTTGCTCACATTTCAATGCAATCTTTATGAACACAATAGTTTGTATAGGCCAGGTCAAGTCATTCATAGATAGATAGGCATACAGTATATATTGATATTGAGTTATTCTTTCACGTTCAAATAACTAATCCAAACTTTGTAGGATTTTACAAATTGCTAAAGTATAGTATGGTATTTGCATATTCAATGGGTTATTAAAAATTTAAATAAAATAATTTTATGTAATGATTAATGCACATGAAAATCTGAGGAAGACAATTATGCCCTTCCTTTTAGGAAAACAGGAAAACAATTATCCTTAACAACAATTGCTCCATTTCCATGGGGAAAAAAAAATACAGTGACCTAGTAAAAACATGTAACCTTCTCCTTTATATCAACTGTAACATTAAGCACCAATTTACCAACATATTCTTTGATAGAATTCAGAGATTTATTTTTTCTTGTATGTGAAGGTTATACGTAAGATAAACAGGATAAGTGGTATGGGGAAAAAACCTACAAGGAATGTGAGAATTGCTGATGTAGACCTTTCAACTGAAAAATTCATAGCCTATCTTGTATATATCATTTAAATTAGATTTTCCTTTTTCTTGGTATCTTGAACCTCATCTCACAATCATCTCAGCCCTAATCCATTATTCACTTGTTACAGGGTATAGGTACAAATCACTTGAGTTAACTGTATAAAATGGTTTTAATCTCAGAAGGTAGTAGTGTGGAGTTAAGGATATAATATCTAACATACAAAACAGAAAGTTGTACTGGGAAAGATAACTGACACATAAAGTACTTTAGCTCTACCCTCAGCTAATACACACACCATAAATGTGTATGTGAGGAGACCCACACACACTGAATTGCAGTTGGGTCCTTAAGCTTATAAAGTGAGGTTTAGTGGTTATTTATTATTCCTACCAATGCGTATCACTAAAACACATCACTTATAAGCCATATTCATATCCCTTTACGTAAGTGGGTAGAAATGATCAAATGAAAAGTGTTGCATGTGTGGGAGAAGGCCTTAGATTTTTCTTTTGAATTTCAGATGAAAAGAAAACAGTAATTATCAGATTGAAAAAAAAATAAGAAAAAAAAAACATGATGTGAGTAGGCATTATCTTTAATGAATTAATTGCTTGAATAATAAGTACACTATCCAGCTTTGAAGCATTGGCAAATGGTTTGAATAAGCAGTGAGAAAACTCAATGGCAGGCAACCTGAAAAGAATGCAGGAACTCAAAGCCACAAACACCTGTTAACTGCTCTGACATCTCCAATGCTGATTATGTCATTTGGTTTGGCACCCTTTGAATACATGGCATTGAAATTGTTTCCTGCCAAGCTATCTAGTTCAATAAATGCACTGTGTTTGTATCCCAATTAAAAGCAAAGGGTTGGTGGCATTTTTATATGCTTATTGAGCATTTCCCTTTTTTACTTAAATAACTAAAATTAAACCCAAGTTTTCTATAATCAAAAAACCTCAAACACAGTATTTTAGTCCGACACCTTTCTTTTTCCTCCTTTGACCACCTGCCTGACCTATTTTCTTATTATTGACTACTTGTTATTCAGTTAAGGAGGATTGTTAGCAGTACAGCCCAGGAACACTTGGTTCTATTTAAAACAAAAGCCTACTGTTGAATTCAGTGTCAGAGCTGAGGTTTACAACATTGAAGAATTGCCTTGATAAATGGCCCTGACATTACAGTTTCCACGACTCCACCTTCAATGTCATCACAACACAGCATAAGTGTTAAAGTATGGCCTTCGCTGCCTCCCCAAAACATATTAACTTGATGCTTACTCTATCTCTGGATCCCATAGGCACAATAAATGGAGAAAATAACACATTTACAAACTGATAAAACCCAGCAAAGCTAATAAAATCAGACACTTTATAGCTTGGCTAATCGTGTCCTTTGAAGGGCATCAAATAACACATCATGTACTGCTCAGGGGGAAATCAAATTAGGTGCAGCAATGTCCCTTCAGAACCAGCACATTTGAATAGACAGAAGCTATTGTAGCTAATCAACTTGTAGATGTTTTATCATTAATACAATGTTTATGTTAACGGGCCTTATGCAGTTTTGGCATGAAAAGGAAGAAAATTATTTCTTAGACTGTTCTTCAGTTTGCATTCTGAATCTTTTTGTTTTTATTTTGAATATATGTGTCACAATGTAGTATGCAGTTCTGTAAATGATGCTCAGAATCATTTAGCCTGCAATGACTTGACTTACCCGAGATACCCTTCCCTCCCTCTACCCCTCGTCATATATCCAACTCTGAAAGATAGACATATCATTGGCTCTGAAAGACATAATTAATAGAGCCAAGCATACTTCCACAGGTTGTTTAGTTATGTCTTAAGCCAAAGTATAAGTAAGGAAAGCTTATATATTCTTCTCTAAATTTGTGAATTCAGGATTAATATTTTTTTAGTTATGGACCACACTTTATTCATCAAAACTTTCATTTACTTTGTTATTTATTTTCATTACTATTATATACTAATAAACTATATTTGCATATACTTATGGAACAAAAAGTGGTGTTAGGATTTTTAAATACAATGTGGAATATTTAATTCAAGCTAATAACGTGTAACCTTGAATATTTAACATTTTTTTGTAATGTTCATTTAAAATTTACTTTCTTAATGAAATTAAAATGTGGAGTATTTAATTATTAGCTATATTCACCATGCTTGGTAATACATTCCAAAAATAATAAAAGGAATATCTCTCCTCTCTAATTAGGGCTCTGTACCCTTTAACTTCCAGCTCTCCATTTTTCCCACCCAGCCTTTTAAACCAGTATTCTACTCTGCTTCTGTGTGTCTGGTTGCTCTAAACTATGTGTAAGTGAGAACATGCAGTATTTGTCTTTCTGTTTGGTTTATTTCATTTATTATTATGTCCAATTATATCCACATTGTTGCCAATGACAGAATTGCTTCCTTTAAAATGCTAAATAGTATCTCATTGCATGCATATACCATAATTTATCCACTCATCCTTTAATGAACACTAAGGTTGACTTTATATCTTGACCATTTTGAATCATGCTGCAATGAACATGGTAAAATTGGTATATCTTCAACGGACTGATTTCAAATCTTTTGGGTAAATACCCAGAAATGTGATTGTTGGGTTATATTAATACTATCATTAGTTTTTGAGGAAATATTAAAGCTTTTAAATTATTAATAAAACCACATACATCTATTTATGTGGAACAAAAAAACCACAAAAGAAAGTTATTATTTCAGGAGAGAAGTTATTAGGACATCAGAAGCATATCTACCAGTAAAGATTTTAGAGAAGCAATAGTACATAAAATTCATGTTCTTTGACAGGGGCCCACATTCTAGGCCTGTGATTCAAATCTGTCTCACTTGCTTTTTTTTTTTTTTTCTTTTTTTTTGTACTGAGGATTGAACTCAGGGAAACTTAACTACTTAGCCATATCCTCAGCCCCCTTTTTATATTTTATTTTAAGACAGGGTCTCACTGAGTTGCTTAGGGCCTCAATAAATTGCTGAGGCTGGCTTTGAACTCGTGATTCTCCTGCCTCAGTCTCCAGAGCTGCTGGGATTATAGGCATGCACCATCATGCCTGGCCCACCTACTTTTTGGTAATAAGGTTTTATTGGACCTATCAAGTTATTTTTAATATATTTTCTGTGACTGCTCTCAAACATTTGTGGTTCTGATAATCCAAAAACATTCACTACCTAGCTCTCTACAAAAAATCTGTGCCAGTCTCTGTTCTAAAGCTCTATATGCTTTTTTTAGAGTAAAGTGAGAGAGAATTAAAGAATACAAAGAATAAGATTATTTGAGAATAAGACGTATATATTTAAGTGTAATCAAATAAAATCTGTCCCACAAATCAATAAGTCCATTCAGAGATCAATGAATGCTTTAAATAAATGAGTAGAAAGAATCAACAAGCCCCTATGTAGAAACATTTTAAATAGTCTATGTAGCTATTTCCCCCTTAAGGAAGTGCATTTAATTCTCTCTCCCTAAATATGAGCAGCACAGAGATACTATTTCTAAAGAGTCTAATATGGAAAGGGAGTGGAGAAAGAAGAGCACCTTTGTAGAGAGAAGCCTAACATACGGATCTAGGTGATCAAGATCAATGTCAACAGGGATAAGTCATGCTCAGTACTACCTTTGCAATATTAGGTACATCTAAAATATGTTTTAAAAGCCTTAAAAAATTTGGAAACTATTATAATGTTTGACCATTTTCTTTATCCAGGTTTTTTTCAATGACTTTAAACCCAGTCATAACTTAAATCTTTCACATGCAAGTAAGATTACCAAAGAAAGGAAAAGTCAAAGTATAGGGAACAGGGTCTCATGCAATGAATATATGAAGATCCTTTGCAAAAATACCTAACTTCTGTAAGCACTCTAAAATTTGTTGTATGTGCATTTCCACAAACTTGAAAAAAAAGAGTATGTGAGGCTCAGAAGAAATGACAGTTTCTGCAGCACTATTCTGATGTTTTTGCTATATCAAGAGCTGCTGATAGGCTTCAGTGTCCCGACCAAGTCATCCCCTGTATTTGCTAAAGGATGGAGAGGTGAGGGACTCAATCTCTCCATTCATTTTGTTTCCCTTCCTCCTTTCTTTCCTATGCTTCTGTTTAGCCCTTCCTTCATCGGGACTAAAAAGTTACAAACCAAGTATCTGCCTTTTGGGTAGGGATGAAGTGACACCTATTTTCATGGTTTAATTTCCTCTTTGGGTGTCAGCAGAATAGAGGAACCGCTGGATACACACATACCAAGATACGAAATTCATTTATTAGACTGCTTTAACTGTCATACTTATTCTGAAGTGTCAAAAAAGAACATAAGAAGGACTTGATTTGTTTTCATTTATACTTTTGTGTTGCATTTAACTTTACAAAACACATCTGTTTTCATATTTCTGGCTATTTATTTGTTCATTAGAAGTACACAGCTGGTGAAGAGCAGGCTTGAAATTGTATACCTACCAGTTTTTTTCTAGCTATGTCATCTTTTGAAAGTTATTTTATTGACAAAATTTAGTTTGTTTTCTCACCTTTAAAGTGTATAAAGGAGGAATTGCAATGCTAATATTATATTATGGTGATATAAGGATAATATACTTTCTGACACCTAGTAAATGGCCAACAGATGATTGCTAGAATTAATGACAATAGCTATTGTAGCTCTAATATTAATTTTTTGGATAACTAATTGTTATTCAAACACATTAAATAAATATTGCTAACTAGTAAATAGCAGCATTAAACTTTGAGTTATTATCTTTGGAAAACATTTATTTATTCACTTACTAATACAAGAAATTTGCATTATCTATTATAATAAACTTTTATAAATATTAAATCTTAGAATCAAGTATAAAAGGAAGAAAAAATTAAAATTAATAAAAATGCCCAGCAATTACATAGCAGTTTAGAAGGTGTTATGAGAAAGCTGGTAGAGAGTATGGGAAAGAAATAGCTTGTCAAATAAAATTAGTTATTTAACAAGACTAAGACAAAAAAGAACAATATAAAGAAGGTGATATATGGCAAAATTTATCATTAAAAACCTTGCATCTTTCACATATATATTTCTTAGGATTAAAACATTTTCTTAATCACCTTCAAACTTGAGACAAAAATAATTGTGTGTGTATATATGTTATATACAAAGTGCATATTATATATACATATGTATTTATAAAGTGCATATTATATATACATATGTATTTATACAGTGCATATTATATATACATATGTATTTATAAAGTGCATATTATGTATATAATATGCACTTTGTATATGTATGTATGAAATAAAATGAACTGTTAAATTTCAGAGTCAAATTCACAAAAAGTGGAATGGACATTATAACACATCTCTCTACTAATATAAATTAAAACTAATAGATGATCTTATTTGAAAAATTTTGTGTAATTTTTTTTTTGCATAACCTTGTCTACTTGCTGGATGGTAACATAAAATAACATCTAAATTATTCAAAAACAAGACTTGCATGTTATTATTTCAAAGTTAGTTAATCATTAAGGGAAGAAGAAAAGTGGCAGGCAGTTACTTAAATATATTTTTAAGGTTGATGTTTTGTTAAACAAAAAAGAGCCTATGAATTAGTTCTCAAAAGCTTTCTTCCAGTTTCAGAGGCTCTAAAAAGCCATTAGATCTATTCACAAAATATCAAAAATAAATAGAAAATTTAAATGTTGAAGCTGTGATCAATCAACCATTATGGGTTTATGTTACAAAGTATATTTCTTGGACAAACTGTAAGAGAGACATTTGTAATATCGGTATACTTAGCAGTACAATTATTCTACATAAAATATTTTCTAAAAAGAAAAATAGTTGTCTTATCATCAATTAGGCACTAATTTCAGAAATTTTATTAATCTTTCCCTAGAAGCATCATCCTCAAGTCCTTACCATAGATTAGAAGAAAATTGATTTCAAGAAAATACATTATAGATTTCTCAAGAGTAGTTTCTTGAGACGATCATTTTTTTTTCAAATTAATGAAATTTTTGCCATTCCAGTATAAGGTCCATTATTTTTATTGAAGTCTACTGAGAGAAAGAAAAGTATTCATAAAAGCCAAAGAATTATTAATACTAACACCTTATTACATGTGCTGCTAAGATGAATTGCATTTATTTTCCACACAAACACATAATGGCTTTATTCTCCCTTTGTAACTAAGGTTCATCGTCTTCTCATTTCTCTGGACAACTCAATGGATGTTGCTTGAGTTTAAAACCAAGTCAATTAATCAGATTCTTCAGCTGGTTATAGAGCAAGGCAGTTCTCTGCTTGCCAGAACACCTGCACTCTTCCAATAGCCCCGGTGCCTAATTGTTTCCAGGTGCAGTACATGTTCATTGTGGGCTCAGAAGAATTGTGAATGTTTGCTGCCAGAGAACACAGTTTGAGTGTTGAAGCTATCCAATGAGAAAACTAGCCCTTGGTCAGACAAAATATATGTTCTACTGATTATTAAAATTGAAATATTCAGATTATTATTTGATGTTCAGTTCAGAAACAGTCTTTTCTTATTGGGAGAGCTGATCTTTTTGTGCTGTTCACTCTATAAATATTTTAAACACACTCTATCCAATAGTCACATGAAATACAATAATAATCAAAACAACAATCATTCATTGTAGTGGGAAATAAAAATGTTCTTTCTCCCCCCAGATTTGGTACATCCTTAAGTAGGGCAAATGTATTTTGCAAGTTATAGTATGCATAAATAACTACAACTAGGCTTATTTTAGTTTTGGAGCTAAGCCATTACCATGCAGACAATTATATTCTGCTCTGAAGTTTTAACATATCTTCAGGTCAGCGTACTAAAGAATAATAAACTCTTACTTTGCAAATGCTTCCTCTCATATTTTCTCATCTGGTTTTATCAGAAAGAGTACACATGTTCTGTATTAGTGATATCCAAAAACACAAAGACACATATACTCATATACACATAGGGTTAAGATACGGAAAGGACAATGGAACATCATTATTTATTCTATTATTTTCCTATTGATCTTTACTTCCTTTTTCTAAATAATAGCCAAATAGTACTTATTGTCCAGAGAAACAAGATTTATAGAATTCTCCAATGATGAAGGTATGGCTCCTAATAAAAGGAACAGGTTAGCAAAAGAAACTTTGGAGGAATATTGAGTTCAGTTTCCTCTACTTCAGTTTTTTGCCTTTCCAGGTGGTATTGCTGGAATCATTTCCCCTGAGGATAGATAAAACATGCAAAAATGCAAGCCTCATAAATCCACGAGGTCATGGAATCCACAAGGTCACCATTTATAAACAGAATGTTGGTAAAATACTTTGGTTCTTTCTCATCTTTTTAATAAAAAAATGATTCTGTGATAGTTGAGTGTGTGTTATCCAGTTTACTTATAGCTACAAAAAAGGTCAAAAACCTGAAAGTAAAATTTGTCTCTGAGAGAGCCAGGAACAGACATCCTAGGATGATGGTACAGGCAAATTAATTCTCACTGTAAGGCTAGAAATCACTTAATCACTGACTGCATTCAGATAAACCTATGATTATCTGAACATCTTTTTAAAATATCCCAAAACAATAATAATTAACATTTATTAATATAATTTTGAGTAACCCATCAAACCTGGTGGAATTTGTGAGTTACATTCAAAAAGACATAAAACTGCTTTTCATATTAATTTCCAATTTGTTTTAAATGTATTTTGGTTCCTAATATATCTTATTTAAGTGTTCATTGTTCTTGGTTCTGAGATGAGTGCATGTTTAACTTAGACTGATTATCCCTGAAAGACTTAACCAAGTCATTCATAATTCTTCTTCTGCCTCTTCCTATTATTCCATCTCCCATTATGAATGGGGTCCAAATTTTGCCTCATGGAACACCAGTTTCTCTTGTGACAGTCAATACTGCTGCTTCCAAAAGGAAGTAATGCTTTACCAGGGATTATATCCACCGTGTATGCTTAATAGATATCTGATACTTACACAGTTAACTAAGTCATTAGAAGACAGTGGATAACATGGTTATCCAACAAAGAGTTTATTCAATATGTGTTCTTCCTAGTTCATTCAATATGTCCTTCCTTTCACCCTGACTTTGCTCTTAATTTTTCCCAAATGCTTTCTCTCTTGTTTGACATGTATGACAGAAACAGCTTACCTGTTTGTCATAATGGAAACATCATAATGAATCAGGATTAATAATGACAAATATGTTCTTACTTTCAAGACACAGTTCTGCCTTCCAACTTTGACACATGAGTATTGTTCTTTACAGTTGTTGCAACTCTTTTGAACAAGTTTATAAATTTGACATAGAATATAGGTTACTTTTTCAAGAACTGCTGCCTATAAAGGAGAACAAGGAAGTGGAATGAAAGCTTTCAAGAAAAAAAAATAAAAATAACATGGGAGAAAAATTGTGCATGCTAATGAGAAAAATCCAGCAGAAAGGAAAAGTAATAGTGCAAAAGGGAATTGGTGAGGATTACTGGACTGATATCCTTGAAGAGTTAACAAGCACTGAGAGCTAGGGAGCAGGTAGAGAGAGAACGTTAGATAGGAAACAGATAATCCATCTGTGGGGTGAGGCAGTAAAGGAGGGGAAGATTGTGGGTGCAGATGAAGGTAGGTGAGAATGAAGAGTGATGAGAATCTTGTAATTGCTTGAGTTTCTGAAGTATTCTTATATTTCTGTAATGTGTTCAATATAGCATCACTTCTAAAGGGAAGAAACAGATTCATACCAAAGTTTATTCTCTTGCCTTTCTTACCAGCATTATAATATAAAAATTAGGCAGGTGTTGCAGACCATGTTGCTGAGGCAAGATCCAAACTACCTCCTTTCTTTATGGGACCTCATTTATTTTCTGGTGGAAATATGAATAACTCTAGACATTAAATCATAATTGATCAAAGACTGTTCATGACAACTTTTTCCCTCATTTTCTCAGCAAAAATCTATGAATGGACAAATGCATGGATATTGAAGTATGAGTTCGTAATCAGTGTTTCTGGAAGAATGTTTCTTGTCTCAATTAAAAGAAACCCACATGGTAAGCACTATCTCATCTTGCATACTCCCTCTGTCTTTGAACAGTCATGATTGCTGGAGCGACAGTAGCCATCTTAATATCACTACTTTTAAACTGTGCACTACAGGGTTGCTGGGAAAACATAGACCCTAAATCCTTAATGAATAACATCATTAGTCAGCAGAACCACCTCTATTAAAAACAAACTGCATTTTGATAAAATAACAGTTAATTAATTAGGTAGTTGCTTTCTGGTATATTTTTAAATGACATGGCTGGAATCTCATTGCTACAGTTTGTATTTTTAATGGCCCCCAAAGTTCCATGTGTTAAAAGTTGGGTTCCAAGGGAGGTACTATTAGGCCATGGTGGAACTCTTAGGGAATAGAGCCTGGTGAGAGGTCTCTAGGTCACTGAGGCTGGCTCCCTAAAGAAGCTGTAGGATCTCAGCTCTCTCCCTTTTGTTTCCTGGCTTTGAGATTAGTAGTTTTGTTCCACCACATGCTCCACCATGATGTGTTGCTTTGCCACAATGCTAAAGAAACTGGGCCCATTGATCGCAGACAGGAATCTCCAAGTCATGAGGCAAAACAAACATTTTGTCTTTATAAGTTAATTATCTCAGGTATTTCAACAAAGTAACAAACTTGACAAACACATTTATCATTCTTCAAATTTATAGATAAAAAAGGAATCCACAGCTGTCAGTTGTGATAGAGTTTTTAAAATGCAGATAATAATTATGAAACTCCTTGTGCCATCATTCTGCTGTGTTACAAGAAGAGTTAAATTAATCGTAAATTATTCATCAAAATGAAAAATAAATTCTACCATTAAATGATTTAATAATGCTTGGCCCCTGGTAATATAGAAATGTTGTTTCTTTGATGTACTGCTGACACAATATACTTAAATATCTTAAAATTAACTTCATTTTTGTTTGACTTAGGAGATATTAGACATCAGATCAAAATTTAAAGTTTGAAAATTGGGAAATATGTCTACAAGAAATCCCCCACTTTTAAAATGAAAAGTTTCTCTTAATATCAGTATACAGAATTACATGGATCAATTGGCATGTCAGCAAAAATTATTTCCAAGCATTTAAAAATATATTTTGGCTTGTAATTTATTTTATTTATTTATTTCATTTCTAATATACTAAATTATAGATGACAGATAAAAGGGTCTATATTTTGTGTGTGGTTGACATACAAAATTGTGCATACAGTGTATTGCATGCAATTTGATGTTTTGACACATTTACATTGTGAAATGATTTTCACATATCAATCTAATTAATGTAATCATCACTTCACTTCACATTGTTACCATTTTTTCCTTATTTTTGTGGTGAGAACATTTAAGATCTGTTCTATTAGCAAATTGTAAGTGAATAGTAAAGAATTAGTAACTGAGATCACATTAAAATTCCAGAACTTTTTTCTCTAGAATAACTTAAACTTCTTCCTATTTGAGTAAAATCTCCCCATTAAACCCCCCTGCTTAACACTCATTACCACCATTCTACTCTTTGCTTCAATAACTAATATTTTCAGATTTCACTTATAAATGATATAGTGTGGTATTTGTCTTTTTTTTTTTTTCAGGCAGCACGGTTTCCTCTAGGATCCTTCATTTTGTCACAAATGACAAGAATATCTTCTTCGTTATGGTTAAATAATATTGCATTATATTTTCTTCATCCACTTATACAGATTACCTATCTGTGGTGTGGATTGTCCATTTAGGTGAATACTGCATATTGGATATTGTGAATAATGTGGCAGTGGACAGCAAAGTGTCTTTTCACCATAGTGAGTTCATTTCCTTTAGCTATGTGTGCAGAATTGAGATTGCTTGATCAGATGTAGATACACTTTAGTTTCTTGAGGAAACTCCTTACTGTTTTGTGTGATGGATTTACTTTCTAATTTTCCATCAGCACTGTGAAAGCACTTGTCTTTTTGGTGATAGTGATTCTAAAGGTGTTTGGTTGTATCTTTTTGAGATTTTCATTTGCATTTCCCTGATGATTAGTGATTTTGGATACCCTTTCTTAAAATTATTAGACATTTTCATGGTTTCTTTTGAGAAATATCCATTGAAGTTCGTTGCACATCTTATAATCAGGTTTCTAATTTTCTTGCTATTGAGTAATTTTAGTTCTCCCAATACATTAACTCCTCATCAGATGTGTGGTTTGTAAATATCTTCTCCCATTCTTAGGTTGTTTCTTCATTCTGTTAATTTTTTTCTTTTTCTGTGCAGATTTTTTAGTTTGATTCAACCTCACTTGTCTATTTTTGATGTGTTACCAGTTGCTTTTGGGGTCATATGCAAAAAATTCATTGTCCAATGCAATGGCTTAGAGCTCTCCCCTGTGATGTTTGTGTGTTTATATACTTATTTATTGGTACCAGGTGTTTAACCCAGAGACGTTTAACCACTGAGCTACATCATAAACCAATTTTCTTTTTTAAATTTTGGGACAGGGTCTCATTAAACTCTTTAGGGCATTGCCAAGTTGCTGAGCCTGGCCTTGAACTTGTGATCCTTCTGTCTCAGCCTCCTTGAGCCACTGAAATTATGGGCGTGTGCCACCATACCTGGCTCCCCTGTACTTTCATCTAATAATTTTGTAGTTTCAGGTCTTAGGTTTAAGTCTTTAATGCATTTTGAGTTTGATTTTATATGAGGTAAAAAGCCAATTTCAATCTTTATTATATGGATAAGTGCTTTCCTGATACTATGTATTAAACTGAGCTTTCCTTTAATATTGTTTGTTCTTGGCATTTGGCATATTTACCATTAATTAATGGTAAATATGCACATTCATTTCTGGGTTCAGTACAGTATTTTCTATCCATGGGCTAAACTTATGTTTTTATGTCACTCTCATGCTGTTTTGATTAATGCAGTTTTTAATTCACTTTGAAACCAGACACTATAATTCCACCTACTTTGTTCTTTCTGGTTGGGATTGCTTTGGCTGTTTTGAGTCTTTTGTGTTTCCATATATATTTTAACTATGGTTCTTCTATTTTTGTAAAAAGTGTTTTGAATTTTGATAGGGACTGCATTGAGTCTGTAGCCTGCTCTGAGTACAATGAACATTTTACCAATATTAATTCTTCCAGTCCCTAAACAGGGTATGTTTTTCCATTAATTGATCTCTTCCTTAATTTCAGCCATCAATGTTTTCTATGCACAGATCTTTCAACTCTGTGGTTAAATTCATGCCTGACAACTTTCACATTATTGTAAATAAGCTTTATTTCTTAATTTCTTTTCCATAGTTTATTGCTATTTTACATAAGTGCAACTAATTTTTATGAGTTAATTTTATATTCTGAAACTTTACTGGATTAATTAATTTTTTTAGTTCTAACATTACATAAAATTATGCAATCTATATATAGAAACAATTTTAGTTCTTTATTTATAATTGGAAGCTTTTACCTCTTTCCATTACTTCATTTCTGTGGCTGGGACTTCCAATTCTACATTGTATAGAAATGACAATGGTAATTCTCCCCTTATTCCTGATTTAGAGGAAAAGCTTTCATGGTTCTGAGGACACAGTCTCACTAAGTTACCAAAGCTGGCCTTAAAATTGTTGTCCCCCTCCTTTAGCCTCCCAAGTAGTTGGCATTACAGGCATGTGCTACCACCAATGGTTGAATCTTTGTCTTAATTTTTAATAGTTATTACTCTAAATGAACCTTTTAGAACTTCTTTTTCTAAGTACCATAAATTTTAATATGATTTATTTCCTTTTTCATTTGTCTCTAGATTTTTTTTTTAACTTTTAATTGTTTGTCTTTGACCATTAGTTGTTCAGGAGTGAGTATGTTGTAGTTGCAGACATTTTTTATTTTTTCCATTTTTTTTCTTGTTATTGAATTGTTTCATTCAACTGTGATTGAAAATGATATTTGATATGGTTTGTATCTTCTTAAATTTGTGGAGACAAGATTTCTGAAAATTTTTTATTTGTTCCTTTTAGTTATACATGACAATTGAATGTATTTTAACATATAATACATACATGGAGTATAACTTTCCATTCTTGTGGTGGTACATGATGTAGAGCTACACTAGTCACATGTTCATATAGGTACATAGGAAAGTTATGTCAGTTCATTCTATGGTCTTGTCCATTCTCATCCTTCCAACCTGGTGAACCTACACTCCTCTCTCCCCTTCCCCCAACTATTGCAAATCAGCCTCCACATATTAGAGAGAACATTCAGCCTTTGGATTTTTGGGGTTTGGCTTAATTCACTTAGCATCATTGCCTACAGTACCATCGTTTACCAGTAAATGACATAATTTCATTCTTTCTTACAGTTGAGTAATATTCCATTGTGTATATGTATCACATTTTCTTTATCCATTCATCTGTTGAAGGACCTCTAGGTTAGTTCCATAGCTTAGCTACTGTGAATTGAGCTACTATGAACATTGATGTGGCTTGTGTCACTGTAGTATACTGAATTTAAGTCCTTTGTGTGTATGACAAGGCATGGGATAACTGGGTGATTTCATTCCAAATTTTCTGAGAATCTCCATATTGCTTTCAAGGGTGGTAGTACCAAATTTTAGTCCCACCATGAAAGGAACTATCTTTCCCCCTATATTCTTGCCATTACTTATTGTTACTTGTATTCTTTTTTATTTTATTTTTTAGTTGCAGATTTACACAATATATTTATTATTTTGTTTATTTATTTTTAGGTGGTACTTGTATTCTTGACAATTGGCATTCTGACTGGAGTGAGATGAAATCTCAGTATAGTTTTAGTCTGCATTTATCTAGTTGCTAGTGATCTTGAACATTTTTTTATATATTTGTTGACCATTTATATTTCTTCTTCTGTGAAGTGCCTATTCAGTTCCTTTGCCCATTTATTGATTGAGTTATTTGGTTTTCAGTGTTAAGTTTTTTGAGTTCTTTATATAACCTGGAGGTTAATGCTTTATCTGAGTTTCATGTGGCAAAGATTTTCTCTTATTCTGTATCTTTCTTCAGATTCTTGATTGTTCCCTTTGCTGTGAGGAAGCTTTTTAGTTTGATTCTACCCATTTATTAATTCTTGATTTTACTTCTTCTGCTTTAGGAGTCTTGTTGAGGACGTTGGCTACTACGCCTACGTTTTCTTGTCATAGTTGCAGGATCTCTGGTATAATGCCTAGATCCCTGATACACTTAGAGTTGATTTACGTGCAGGGTGAGAGATAAGGACCTAATTACATATTGCTACATATAGATTTCTACTTTTCCCACCATCATTTGTTGAAGAGACTATCTTTGCTCCAAGGTATGCTTATGGCACCTTTGTCTAGTAGGTGAAAACTGTATTAATGTGAGTTTATCTCTGTGTCATCCAGTCTGTACCATTGCTCTTTGTATCTGTTTTTGTGCCAATTCTATGCCATTCTTGTTGCTATAGCTCTGTAGTATAACTTAAGGTCTGGTCATTTTTCTAACTGAGGATTGCTTTGGCTATTCTGGTTCTCTTATTTTTTTCTCAAATGACTTTCATGACTGATTTTTCTATTTCTATGAAGAATGTCATTAGAATCTTAATAGAAATTGCATTAAATCTGTATAGTGTTTTTGGTAGTGTGGACCTTATGAAATATTAATTTTGCCTATCCATGAACCTGTGAAATCTTTTCACCTTCTAAGGTTTTCTTCAATTTCTTTCTTTAGTGTTCTGTAGTTTTCATTTTAGACATCTTTCACCTCTTTTGTTGGATTGATCCCCAAATATTTTATTTTCTTTGAGGCTATTGTGAATGGGATATTTATTCTCATTTTTCTGCTAATTCACTGATTTCTTTATGAGTTATAGAAGTTTTTCATGTAGTTTTTGGTGTTTCCTAAATAGAGAATCATGTCATCAGCAAACAGTGATAGTTTGAGTTCTTTTCTTATTTGAATTCCTTTAATTTCTTTCTTTTGTCTAATTGCTCTGGCTAGAGATTCTAGCACCATGGAATAGAAGCAGTAAAAGAGGGCATACTTGTCTTGTTCCAGCTTTTAGAGAAAATGCCTTTAATTTTTATCCATTTGGAATGATGATGGCCTTTGGTTTATCCTAGAAAGTTTTCACAATGTTGAGGTATATTCCTGCTATCCCTATTTTTTCTAGTGTTTTCAAAATGAATGGATGCTATATTTTGTCAAACACTTTTTCTGCATCTTTTGAAATTATCATGTGATTCTTGTCTTTGAGTCTATTAATGTGAGGGATTATGTTTATTGATTTCCATATATCAAACCAAACTTTCATGCCTGGGATAAATCCCATTTGATCATGGTACAGTATCTTTTTAGTATGTTTTTGTATGTTATTTGCATGTATTTTATTAAGAATTTTTGCTTCTATGTTCATGAGGAATATTTGTCTGAAGCTTTTTTTTTTGATATACCTTTGTCTGGTTTTGGTTATCAAGGTGATACTAGCTTTATAAAATGAGTTATCAAGGTGATACTAGCTTTATAAAATGAGGGTTCTTTCCTTTTCTATTTCATGAAATAAATTTGAAGAGGATTGATGATAGTTCTTATTGAAAGTCTGGTAGAACTCAGCTGAGAATCTGTATGTTCCTGGGCTTTGCTTTTCTTGGTAGGCTTTTGATGGTGTCTTATATTTCATTGCTTTAAATTGATCTGTTTCAATTTTCTATGTCCACCTGAATCAATTATAGTAGGTTGCATGTCTCTAGAAATTTGTTCATGTCTTCAAGATTTTCTATTTTATTACAGTGTAAATTTTCAAAGTAGTTCTTGATTATCATCCTCATTTCAGTAGTGTCTGTGTTGATATTTCCTTTTTCATCAGGAATTTTAGTAATTTAAGTTTTCTCTCTCTTTCTCTTTGTTAGCTTGGCAAGTTTTATCAATTTTACTATTTTTTTTCAAAGAACCAAATTTTTTGTCAATTAATCTCCATTGGATTGGATTTTCCCCAGAATTTTTTGTTCCCGAATAAAAGTCCACTCCTGGCATGTTCTCTCTCTCTTGCTAACCTCTTCAGTAAACCTCGCTACTGCATTAGGTGGCTGGAGGCTGGAGCTAGGAGAAACCATCCTGGAGCTGGTTTTAAAGGTAATTAGAGTCTTGTCTCTTTAATTTAAAGCTACCTAGCATTTTCTCATGATTTAAATCTTCTTTCATGAAGCCAGTGCAGGTCACAGGCTAGAAATCAAACATCAAATTCTTTAAATAACTGATTCATGAAAAATAACTGGTTTCAAAAATATAAGAAATAAGAAAAATAATACAAGTATGTATAAATGTTCATGTGCCATTAAGGTCACAAACAGAGGAAAACAAAAAAGACAGAAGAAAATATCTTGATGAAAAGTACAGAATTCTTTCCATTGGGATTCAAAAGAATCCCAATTCTTCTCAGCAGTTTTACATGGGGTCATCTGGAAGGTGATGCTCCACCTTCTGATTGCTGCAGTGAAAAAGAACTCCCATAGGCAGAATTCCTGGAGTCAGGGTTTAGGTTTAGGTGAGCTCTGGGCTCACCTGAATGCCAGTTGGTCTGGAGATTTTAAATCAGTGTACCTTCACAGCCTAGTAATTTCTGGTCCACACTGGAAGACTATTCCCTGGGATCTCCCCTGTATTCCACTTTTGTGGTGGAGGAGCTGATTCTTAGTCCCTTATGTTGCCTGAGGCCCACACATTTCCTGGTCTTAGAAATAGTCTCCAAACTCAATGTCTCCTGACCCCACCTTTCTAAATTCCCAGCCAGATGCATCTTTCCCAGCCAGTCCTCTAAGCAGGCAGATTGGAGTGGGGAGGGGGGGGCAATAGAGCTGGGTGGGTTTCCAGAACCAGTTATCCTCTGTGTAAACCTCTCTACATGTTTGATTTTTTTTTTCCTGGTCACTTAAGCAAAAACTCTATGTCATACAGTGAGTGTTTACTGGACCTATATTTTGAACCAAATTCAGATTGGCCAGAAATCAGCTCCCTATGCTGCCAGCCTCCAGCCATGGCTGCAAAAGGGTTTCTTCCTTTTTCCTCCACACACTGCCTGGAGAGATAGTGGCTTCTTTCCTGGACAAGGATATTGTGTGATTTGCCTTTCAGTTTAGTAGGGCAAGGTCCTTGATCTCTAAACACTCCATACCCAGATATGTCTCAGGGCTCCTAAAATGATGGTTTCTTTATTTCCCTTATCCCTCTACTTTGCTCATACGGAGACCACGCTGGCTGGTGCTTCTGTGCCAGTCACAGTAGTGGCTGTGCCACGGGGAATTTTTTTCTTATTTTATTATATCCAACCTCCTGAGTCTCTAATCTGCTTTGAATGTCCAATTTTAAATTCCAGTAAGTCTCCTCCGCCCCCCCCCTTTTTATGTTCACCCACCTTGCTGAGAAGATGGCTGTCTGCTTTCTTGGTTTCATGCCATGGAGCAGTCAGGAAAGCAACCTCCTCTATTCTACTATCTTAACCGTGTAATCAAGATCTGTTTTATGGAGTAACATTTAATTTATTCTATAGAATGTTTTGTGTACAAATGAAAAGAATATGTATTCTTTTGTTGTTGGAAAGAATGTTCTCAAATCATATTTGGTCCATTGGTCCATAGTGTTGTTCAAGTATGATATTTTCCTATTGCTTTTCTGTTTATATAATCTACCCTTTGTTGAAACTGAGTTTTTTTTTTAAGTTCCCTATCATTATTTTATTGCAGTCTACCTCTCCCTTCATTTATATTTATATTTTATTTGTTTAGGTGCTTCTGTGTTGAATGCATATATCTCTGATTGTTATATTCTCATAATGAACTAAAACTTTTATTATTAAATGATAATTTTCTTTGCCTCTATGAAATTTTTAACATAAAATCTATGGTGTCTAAGTTGTCTAAGTATAGAAGTATACTCTGACTTCTTCTTCTTCTTCTTTTCTCTCCCCACCCTCTTGCTTTTGTTGCCATTTGTATGGAATATCTTTTTGATCTCTTCATTTTAATCCCATATGTGTTGTTCAGTCTAATGCTAGTCTCTTGCAGGCAATCTCTTGTTTCTTTTTTAACCATTCATTATTATTCCTTTGGAGAATTTAGTACATCTCCATTTATAGTAATTTTTGGTAAGAACATACTCTTGTAATTTTATTTATCATTTTCTGGCAGTTTTGTGGATTATTTTTTTTCCTTTCTTTCTCTCTTACCATCTTCCTTTGGGATTTGATTATTTTCACAGTGGTATGTTTTAGTTCCTTTTAGTTTGTCTTTTGTACAACTAGTATAACTTTTGTTTCATGGTTACCATGAGGCATACACAAATAGTATATTTTAAACTTGTAACAACTTCATGTGTACACTAAAAACTCTATATTTTGTTTCCCTAAGCCTGCATTTTCTTTTGAAGTCACAATTTACATCTTTTTTTTCATTGTATATCAATTAACAACATTATCTGCATATAAGGCCATTGGGGACCACAGTGGTTTTTATCATGTGACAAGTACCTATGACCCCTGATCTTCTTCTTTGTTTCTAGTTATCTCTAGATGTCTCAGTTATGCCAATCTCTGTGATCTAAGTAGGGTGAAACAGAAAATGTTTTTATATACTCCTCCCCAAAGGGTGGATAACTCAGTAATTCACCCTGCTTCTTTTCCTTGCAAGAGAAACTCATGGGTTGGGGAGTTCCCCCTTGATGCTGAGCAGTGTTGGAGTAAGGACGGGATGATGCAGACTTAAAAAATTGTTCTTCTTACCTTTGTGTGCATCTATGTGCTTGTGTGTGTGTATGTTTGTGTGCACACAGACCACAGTGAAGTTGAAGCATCTTAACCAGACTGCTGTGTTATCTCATCCAAAGTACATGTATGAAGACACAAATTGGTGTCAACATACCTTATATACAACCAGAGATATGAAAAATTGTGCTGTATACATGTAATAAGATTAGTAATGCATTCTGCTGTCATTTATTTTTTAAATCAATAAACAAAAAGTTATTTTATTCAGGGATAGCTCTGTTATATACTGTGATTAATGAGAACTGAAATTTCCTTCTCTACCATGTGGCAGAAATTTCTCATTAGTTCTTCTTGATCAAGTATGGTATGAATGCTCTCTGTGGAACTTTTTAGTAAAATCGTTACGTTCTTCAGCCCCAGAGTTTGTCTGTCTGTTTGTTTGTTTATTTATGGTATTTAGGGATTGAACTCAGAGCACTCGACCACTAAGCCACATCACCAGCCCTATTCTGTATTTTATTTTGAGATAGGGTCTCACTGAATTGCATAGCACCTTGCTTTTGCTGAGGTTGGCTTTGAATTTGTGATCCTCCTGCCTCAGCCTCCCAAGCTGCTGGGATTACAGGTGTGCAGTGCACCATCGCATCTGGCTCAGTTTTTTTTTTTTTTTATTTATGGTTTCTATTTCTTTGTTAAAATTGTCATTTTTTCATGTGTTGTTTTTTCTGACATTGTTAAATTATTTATCTATATTCTCTTGCAGCTCACTGAGTTGCTTAGGTAATTCTTTACATTTTTTGTAAGTTCATAGACCTCTATTTCTTTAGAGTCATTTACACGTGCTTTGTTTTATTTATTTGGTGTTGTTATATTTCTCTGATTTGGGGAATCATGCAGCCTTGCATTAATGTCTGCTCATTTGAAGATAGTGAATGGGTTTCCCATGGTGGATCACAGCCTGTGTGCCTGAGAGTTCACCCAAACCTGAGTTCTTGGGGGGCAAATCTGGCACTAAGGCAAGGCTTGAGCCTCTGACAACAGATTAAGCCTGGTACTGGGACATGCCTGCACTTGAATCTCCAGAGATGGACCTGAATCTGAATCCATAGGAGCCAGCTTTTTGCTAGGGTTCACAGAATAGGTCCTGTGGTTGGAGCCATGGTGGCAAGTCTGGAGCCAGGTCTACAATGAGCTGACCTAGATTGTGGATCTGTTAAGGTACATCCTGGTGTTCTAGTTCACTTTTTTTCTGGAGCAACACGAGTTGCCTAGATTCTGAGGACATATGTAGTTGCTGATCATTGCAGTGGGGCTATAACCTGGGTCTCAGGGGGCCAGCCTGAATGCTGTTTCCAGAAGCTTAGTACTTAGTTATATCTGGAGGTTGAGAGTACCAAGCTAGCTTGGCACTGGGGTTTACTGGTTTGGGCTTGGTGCTGGGGTCTTTGGTCAAGACAGATGCTCATTTTATTCTCCTTTCTCAATACAGGAAGTGTTTTCCTCTGCATTCATGAACATTTTGATACATGGTTTTATGGTATCGAATGGAAAAATAAATAAAAATTGATGCTGGCAGAGTGGAAAGAGACATGTCCTTTGTGCTTTCTAATTATGTTGATCCATTAAATTATTCAGCCAGAAGCTACTCTACTTATGGTTTTGGTTATGAGAGATCATAAATGGCTGAACTGACTAATTCGATTTGAGTTGAGTTCCCTGTTATTTCCATCCATAATTTCCTAACTGATAAGATAGTCATACAACTTGAATAACACCAGATTTAACAGTATTGAAGAACCTTGTTTGTTTGGAAGGTTAGTTTTAGTTTGTTTTCTATTTTTTATTTACTTCAGAAGTCACTAAGCCTTTAACATACTTCGGTACATATTCAATTTCCTAAGCAAATACTAGAGTAGGCAAGGATTTTCAAATTTATATGATCATGAGAAGCTGTTTTCCCCAGGGACAAACCCCCAGACACATATTAAAAGGATCATAGTAGTCACAGAATCAAAACTCTAGCCCTAAATGTGAGAAGAGGTAAAAGTCAAATATAAAAATCCAAAAAGGAGTTTCAAACTGGTCTTCCACTGGTAACTATATACCTTAGCCAAGTGGAATTCACCTCACTTCTCTGAGGCTCTGTCTCTGATTTTTAAATTATGGCAAATAATAAAGCTTCTTAAGGATTATTTATTGTGGATGTTAGGAGGGACCCTCACTGGCATATCATTTGCGATTCCTCTGCCATCACCATTGTTCATAACTCCCTCTGATGTCAGTTCTATTAGCTGCCTTTTCATTCTCTCATTCTCCTAGTATTTTGTGCTTAAGTACCTCAACCTGGCTTCTATTATTTCAGGTGCCCATTGTCTTCTTCTACAGTGAGACCAGCCCTCTGATGACTAAGTTAGTTTGACTGCAGAGGACAGCAACCTATGAACTTCCTAGGCAGGTGCTCCTCTCAGCAGCACATGGTGAATATGTCCTCCAAACTCTCCTCAGAAATGTAATCCTGGTTCTTCTGGTCTCACTATAACATGTATTCTTTCCTGTATCTCTTTAACATTTTTATCACCTGGTCTACAATATTGAATAAAATAATTTGACCTTTCTAGGTAGAGACTATTCTTCTCCCAGTTTCTAGAAATCATCTTAGCTGAAAGTTTGCCCTCTCCCTGAACCTTTGTTGGGTCTTGCATCATATACCCTCAAAAAGCACACCCAAATGAGAACACTAAAGAACATTAAGGAAAGAAGACCAAAGAAAGAAATTGAAGAAGACCGTAGAATAAAGAAAGAAATTGAAGAAGACCTTCCATGTTCTTGGAAGGCAGAATTAATATTATCAAAATGGCCATATTATCAATGAAATTTTAAACATTCCTTTATTTTTTCTGATCCCCTGGATGAAGCATAGTCAAAATTTAGTTTTATATTTACCTAGGCTCCTGCCCAGTATATGTTTGTGTGTGTGTGTGTGTGTGTGTGTGTGTGTGTGTGTGTGTATTATATGGAGAGAGAGAGAGAGAGAAAGAGAGAGAGAGAGAGAGAGAGAGAGAGAGAATAGTCAGCTTTTATCACTGTAACCAAAGACTGACCAGAATAACTGATAAGAGAAAAGACTTATTTTGGCTCACAACATCAGAGGTTCAGTCCATGGTTGGCTGAATCCAATGTTCTAGGGTAAGGTGAAGCAGAACATCATGGCAGAAGGATGTGATGAAGGAGTCTCATTCATGGCAGCCAGGAAGCAAAGAGAGAAAATCATTTTATTTTTAATTATTCCTGCATTTAACACAGGAGCTTTGGGGGGATACCTCATATCCAAACCATACATAATATCTCCAAACCACTTATCAAGATTTTCTCTACTAGGATCCTGACCTCAGTGGAAGGTTTGACTGATCGCTGTATTTCTGGAGTTCTGCTATTCCATTAATATTAAACTTTCTCTACAGCTTCATTCATACTTCTTCTGTGAGAAGTAAAGGCTTTTTTTAAGTCTATCCGTGAGGCTTTCTGGCTCTAAGATATCTCCAGCTTTGATTCATTCTGTATAGAAAATCAATGCACTGGTAAAGATCAGCCAACTCACTGTTATTGTAGGTATTGTATATTTATTAAATGTCTGAATCATTGCATTACCAAGCACATCTTCTATTATGAATATATTTGCATAAAGCAGTGAATTTTTTTTTGGGGGGGGGTACTAGGATTGAACCAGATGTGCTTTACCAATGAGCCACACCACCAGCCTTTTTTAAAAATTTTTTGAGGCAGGGTCTCAGTAAGTTGCTCAATTCCCTACTAAATTGCTGCGACTGACCTCAATCTCATGATCCTCCTGCTTCAGCCTCCCAAACTGCTCAGATTACAGACATGTACCACCAGGCTGGGCAGCAGTGAAATATTACTAATTTGTTCATTTTTTTCCAGTATCTGCCCATTGTCTACAAATTCACTTGGTATTGGTTTTCTCTTGCTAGCCAATGAATAACCAAGTTCCCCAAAACTTCACCATATTGCCTGTGTCTTGAACTATTTTTGCTATCAATTCCATTATTTCAGTACCTGGAATAAAAATATCAAAGTATGGAATTTTATGTGCAAGACATTTGAAAAAGAAAACACCGAGAGAGGACACAGAAGGTAGAAGGGAATGATCTCAAACAGTAATGCAGATCTGACACCAATATAAAAGAAGAAAAAGAAACGAACACAGTAGGAAATGTCCTAGACTACAGCAGAGTCATGAAAAGTTTTACAAAGGTTGAATAGGTGCCTCACTCCAACCGCACTTGTTGCTTTTACTTATTCCCAGGGAACTGAAATCCCAGACACCTATTTCAATTTTACACTATAACTCGTGTAGGTTGTGGCTTACAAAATCTGATTATCTTCTGCTTACTTCTTTCTACTATATATTACTTCATTTTGGAAAATTTTGTTTATTTTGGCTTTCATTGCTGGCTTTAAAGTGGAGGATGAATTTCATATTATAAACTCACAGCACCATCTTGATCAGATTTTACAAGTACGGTTTTTTAACAAGTAGGTTCTCAAATAGGAGCTGAATTTCAGAAAGATTTAACTGGAAGAAATGCGCAAGGCAGATTATAAAAGTGACAAAAGCAAATATAAAATAATTGCAGTAGTCTCACATATATTATTGACAGAGTTAGAATTATATTATCGACTATCCATCCTCTCAGTTTAGAGAAAAGCTGAGCTAGAATAAGTAGGACTAGGTAATTGATAAGATATGGAAATTTAAAAAAAAAACCATGCCTCTTATTCACTGTTTTATCCTTTCCTTCTGCCTATAATGATATTGCAAAAATTATTTATTTTCTTTTCTCACTTTTTTGTTATATTTCAATTTTCCTTCCTTCCCCCCCAAAATGAAATCCTGTATTTTGAATATATTGTGTTAGTCAACTTTTTGTCACTGTGACCAAAATACCTGACAAGAACTTACTGAGGCAAAAGGTTTTATTGTTTTTGTTTTTGCTTTTTTTTCCTCAATATTTCCGAACTTTAGTCAAAGGTCAGTTGAGTCTATTGCTCTGGGCCCAAGTTGAGACAGAACATCCTGATGGTGTACCACTGCATGCATGGCAGCCAGGAAGCAGAAAGACAGAGCAGAGGGTAAAGGAGATGCAGGGAAGATGAGCCTTCCCAGGGCATGACCCCAGTCTCCCACCTGAATACATTTACTACTCAGCCCACTCAAATTAGATGGGCTGATTAGGTTTTAGCTCCCACAATACAAACCTTTAATCTCTGTTCATTCCTGCATGAACACAGGAAGTTTTTGATTACACCTCATATCCAAACATATAATATCAAAAAAGGTTAGTTAATCAAGAAAGGCCAGTACAAATAATAATAACAGAAACAAATTTAACAAAGCAACTTTTAAATGATAGTATGTGGCATGTGTGAATACTTATTTCATTATGATTGATTAAGAAGGAACCTGATTCCACTGGCCAGTCTGGTGGCTCTGTTCAACATGGATTCAAACCCAGTATTCATTGATGGTTAGCTCTGTGACTTAGATATTTTACAAAATCCCTAAAACACTTTCCACATATATCCAGAGGTATATTCATGGTATCTATCTCATAGGCTAATGTGATAATTCATGAACTAATACATTAAAAGTCCTTAACATAGGACTTGAAATATAGCAAGTTTTCAATACTTCTATCAGCATATTATAATGATGTATTGTATTATCCTTTACTCCTTTCTAGTAGTGATTTTATCATCAAATCTAATCTCAAATTTTACCTTGTTTATAAAGATATTATTATAATTGTAGCTAAATATTTTTTACCTTGCTAAACTCCAGAAAGATTCCTCTGGATCTTGTTAGGTCATTTACATTCTTATTTCTTATATATTGATATTAATGTAATATCTTGTATCTTAAAATAATGCACACAAAATTAGAGTAGGCATTCTACTATAAATGTTACCTTATTGTTTCACACAATTTCTGATGATGTTTTACAGTGTTATTCAAAACGTATGTTCTAAAAAGATAAAATAAAGATAATTAATACCTAACTTTTGTTTAATTTTATCAACAGTAAAAGTTGAGTATTATATCTACTAAGAGAGCTTTTATAAAGACAAAAGTGTGATATAAATTACAATTGCAAAAGGTAGAGAAAAAATTTTAACACAAATGTACTATTTAAAAGACAATAATCTTGTGCATTTGTTTCAAGTTTTTAGATTCTTGCTATATATTTAATTATATGATGAGTTTCATAACTTTTAAGGACAAAAGTCTAGTGAGATCATGTTATTAAATAATGTTGGAGTCAGCATTCAGTTAAAACTGTTTAACCCATAGCAAATTCTTACAGTTTGGAATGAATGAGTGAAAAGACAATTTTTTTTTGCCATTTTTCCACCATCTTTCATCCTATTCTACTTGAATTTGTCTTATTTTAAATCCTGAATGAATTGAAAAAAAAATGTGTCTCTTATTCTCACCATTAGCAGCCTTTATATAGCCTTTAATAAGCTTCTCATTCTAACGAGGACATTTGTATCTATAAAATATATGACCCTTTGCTTGTCTAAATTTAAGTAGACAATATGAATGGACTAGGGGGACTTCATTACTCTTATTCTCCTCACAACCTAATAAATGCATATTATTTATATTTAAGTAAAATAAATAAAAATGTAATTAGAAATTTTTGATCTCTTACCATTTCCTTTTGGAAAATGACACATAATTTTTATACATTTCTAATGGGGTATAGTGTAATATTTCCATATATGTATACAATTTATAATAATTAGCTCAATATAATTAGTATATCATCTTAAACTTATCACTTATTTGTTTTGGGAGCATTCAAACTCTTTCCTATTAGCCATTTTGTAATACACAAATTATTATCATACTTATTATATTACCCTACCATATTATTTAGAAGTTATTTCTCCTATCCTATTTCACCCTTGGATGAATTAGGAATTTTTTTCCATCCACTTCATGCCCCACATACTTTCTAGCCTCTGGTAACTACTAGTCAATTCTTACTTCTATGGGATTGATAATTCAGTTTTCAGGTGGGAGAACTTGGCAATATTTGTGTTTCTGTGCCTGACTTAGTTCACTTAATGTAATATCCTTCAGTACCATCCATGTTGCTGCAAATGAAAAATTTTCATTATTTTTAAAAGACTGAATGATGCTATATTAAGTATATATTCCATATTTTCTTTATTCATCAGTCAATGCACACCTGCTGATTCTGTATCTTTATTATTGTAAATAGTGCTGCAGTACACATAAGCATTATACATTTCCTTGGCATTTCGGTTTCATGTAATTTGGATATAGTCTCAGTAATGGAATTATTGGATCATATGGTAGCTCTATTTCTACATTTATTTTTATTTACTTTTGTACCAGGGATTAAACCCAGTGGCACTTAACGAATGAGCCCCATCCCTAGTAAATTATATATATATATATAATAGGGTCTCCTTAAGTTGCTGAGGCTGGCCTGGAATTTGAGATCCTCCTACCTCGGCCTCCCAAGCCATTGAGATTACAGGTGTGCATCACCATGCCTTACCCACTTTTAGTTTTTAAAGAACCTTCATACTTGTACTGTTTTTAATAGTGGCTCAGCTTCAGAATTATTGTTTTAGACTTTCTTTGAATCTGTTCTCTTTCTAAAGCAATTATTAATTATTTCTAAATATTTTCATTAAGTAAGAATGAGAAAATAGTATTGACTACACTAACTATTGTTATTAAATACTCAGAAAAAAAGTTCTTATTTGGTGTTATGGAGTGAAATTTAATACATTCACATTAAAAGTGAAATCAAGCATTACTACCTCCTCTTAGACACATCAGATGTTGGCAAGGATTCAGTTTCTATTTACAGTGTTTGTATGTAAGGTAAATGATAATCATTTCTACTGAAGAATTGTATAATTTATAACTGGGTATATTATTAATTATCAGCTCATGTAATTGATTTCCAAAATCTATAATTTTAAAGGTTTTCCACATTTTAGTTCTGGTAATAATTCTAAGAATATTTTTTCCAAGTTTTCTAATTGATTTGAAATAATAAGAATTTTGCCATAACTTCTTTCTATGTCTCATTGTTCATACTAGGAAATATCATAAGATAATAAGAAATCAAACCAAACAAAGTAGTAGATGTAAGAAAATAATTAAGAGAAGAGCAAGAATAAATGAAAGATACCAGATTAAAAGTATAAAATTTCAACAAAACTAAGAATTGGTGTATCGAAAAGATAAGGAAAATTGGCAAATCTGTAGCTAGACTAAGAAGAAAAACAAAGGGGAATCAAATAAATGAAAGAAGAGACATTAAAACAAAGACTACCACAGATACACAAACAATTATATGCCAATAAATTGAATGACCCAGGAAAACATAAATAAACTTCCCAACACATATAAGCTACCAAGGCAGACTCATGCAAAATAGAAAATTTGAACAAACTAATAACAGTTAAGGAAATTAAATCAGTAATAAAAATCTCCAGTCAAAAAAAGACCCAGTAACTATTTCATTTCTGAATTCCAACAAGTATTTAAAGAAAATACAACCTTAATCTTTTTCAAATGTTATGAAAAATAGAAGAAAAAGCAATATATTAATCTTAAAATTACCTATATAGCAAAGCCAAAGAAGGAAACAGCAGGAAAAGAAATACAAAAGACCAATATCCCTCCTTGATATTGATGAACAAATAGCAACAATATCAACAAAACACTAGAAACATGCATTGGATAATACATGAAAAGGAATACTCACCATGATCAAGTGGGTTTATCCTAATAAATGATAAAATGAGGATTCAACAAATGTAAATCATACAATGTCACATTTGTGACATTAAGATAATAAAAGATAAAAACCATATCATCTTCTCAAGAGAAGCAGAAAAGTCATTTGACAAAATCTATGCCCTTTCAATATAAAATCGCTCAACATATTAAGAAGAAATGTACCTGAACACAATTATGGCCATTTTATTCAGCTTTCAGTTGCAGTGACAAAATATCTCAGAAAAACAACTTAAAGAAGGAAAGATTTACTTTGGCTCATGGTGAAGTTTAAGTTCATGGCTGTCTATATCCATTATTTTTGGGTCTATGGTAAGGAGGCAGTATGCAATGGTGGAAGAGCAGAGAAAACCAAATCTGCTCAATTCATGATGAAGAAAACAGATTAACCCAGTGATAGTTGAATGAACAATGATTATTTGGAGAAGATCATAAAAGGAAAAACAACAAAACAAAAATATATGGGATTACAGAAAACCAAAACCTTTTTCACAGAAAAGGAAACAATCCCCACGATGAAGATTCCATGGATTAAAAAAATATACATATGTTTTCAAAAATTACACTGGATAAAAGGTCAATACCCAAAATATGTAAGGAAATCATACAACTCAATAATAATAAAACAACTCAATTAATAATTGACAAAAAAATAGAAATTTCTTCAAAAAAATAGACAAAATGACAAAAAAATAGAAATTTCTTCAAAGTGATAATGATTTATAATTTATTTTTCCAAATGATGAATGTCCAGATTTTATCTGAAAAAGTGCTCAGCATCGCCAGTAATAAAGGCAATGCAAATAAATCTACAAAGAACCATCAAATCAAACCTGTTAGAATGGCTGTTATCAAAAAGATGAAAAGTAAATATTGGTTAGCATACTTAAAAAAGGGATCCCATGAACACTGTGGAAATGTAAATAATACCACCTTTGTTAAATGGTGTAGAGGTTTCTCAAAAGAGTAGTACTAACCAGTAGTGCCTCTACTGGTTATATATCCAAAAGAAATAAAATCAGTAAGACCAAGAGAAATCTTGAATTCTATCTATGTTTATTGCAGCATTATTCACAATGGTCAAGATACAAAATGAGACTAAATACCCCCCTTAGCCTTGAGTAATGGGGGTGTGGAACTGGCATCGCATGCAGTGTGCTGAAAGTGGGCCTTACCCTCCAGAGGCAAGGAAGTGCAGCTCTAGGACTGGGCATCACCCAATGGGACTGGGCTACACCCCCTGTTTATTGTAACACAGTCCCTTGCCTTATTTGGGTGGAATATTCTATCAAATGTCTTCTCCCCAGTAAATAGGGGGTTTGGGGGTGCACTCCCTTTTTTGCCTCTTACCTCTCGAGCTCGCCCTTGCCTTCCAGCATGGGAGCTGACACCTGAGGTCTCAAAGCCATCCCTGACCCCCATAAAATGTATTTCTGTGTTTGTGGGGTTTTTTTTGTTTTGTTTTATTTTGTTTTGTTTTGCCAGCCTGGCCAGCTAGTGACACATTCATGGATTAAAGAAAATGTGGTATTGTGTGGGCTCTCTCTCGTCCAGCGAGGAGGTCCACAGAACAAAGTAGAAGAGAGTGTGGCTGTGCAGTTGCTAATCAAGACCTCTGGAGACCAAGTAGGAAGCAGGTCTGATTTTATTGTGCAGTTACTATGTATATATACTCAGGAGTAGCTAAGCAGATTACAGGCAGCCACCAATGCAATGTCTGCTAACTGTCCTTGCAGCAACCAATCAAGGAGTGGGCTGCGGAGCAAGTACAGGGACTGTAACACATGACCTCATGCCCAGGGCTGTGCCTACAGGGTAAGCGGCCTGCTGCTCACATGCCTAACACGAGGGGAGAGGCCTGCCACTCAGATGCCCTTAACATATGCCATGTATGCAGTACTCCATGCACTTGTCCCTACATGGTATGTCTAGCAAAGGAATATGATTTTAGCCTTAAAATGAAGGGTTCTCGATTCTCAGCACTGCATATAAATACATAAAATAAAGGTCCATTGAAAACTAAAATATATTTTTAAAAAAATGAAGTTGTTCCTTACATCCAATAAACTTTTTATTCAATCCACATGCAAAAACTGTCATTGGAGTCACTTCATAACAGAGTCTGACTAATTACATGAATGTGCACATACACACATACTAACAAACAGCACATTGCAAGTGGTCTTGTCAGACCTTTCCTTAATATGCTCTCCAGCTCATTTTCTGCATTCTTTAAATTTATATCTAAAAGAATTGCCAAATACTGAAAAGCAGTGTTTCTTTCCATCAAGATAAAATACTTGCAGGAAACTAAAATAGAATTCATGAATGGACCAGGTACGCTCTCTTCAAGAGGATCCAGAGCTGTGTCAAGGAGAGAAGGTTTCACAGCAACCCAAAACCATAATATGAACATTTATAATATGTAAGCACAATGTTAACATGTAAAACAGAAAAAATACTTTATTTTGTGATATCATGAACAATTAATACAGAAATTTTTAAAAATGATCAAATGTTTCAATTATATTTAAGAAAATAGAAAATTTATTAAGAATTAAAATTGAGACCATTGAAATGGTAGATGCTTCAAAGCAAAATAAGAGGTATTTATTAATCAAAAAGAGAAACAGCTAGTAGAAAAGACACACTTAACTATACATGATATCCTCTTGTATCAGAGAAATGTGCTCCATTTTCAAACACTTTATACTAGCTTTCTGATATATTTAAAATTTTAGATTTATTGTAAATACCTCTACAACCATGCTAGGCATCAATACCCCATTCAGTTATTCAGTACATTTAATAATTACTGGTTATGAAAATAATTTTGAATTTTCAGCTGAAAATGACTTTACATTTGTTCTTTAACTAAAATTTACCTTACCTTGATTACTCTATTTGCATGATGCATCAACCTGCTAATTTAGATATAGATCCTCATAGAAACACATACATTTTCATATCATTGTTCCTTTATTTACTCTCTCTTTGGTGAAACAAAATCACCAATCATCTCTTCCTGAAGACTACATCCTGTCTTTCATTTGCAGTGATAATGATTTATAATTTATTTTTCCAAATGATGAAATGTAGAATGAGAGCTATCTGATATAAATATAACCATCATATGCTAGGGAAACAGATTTCTTTATCACCATCATATGCTAGGAAGACAGATTTCTTTATCAGCACCTACTATGACATCTAGTAAATGTATGATTTTGGGGTCAGAGGTATAGTTCAGTGGTAGAATATTATGTGCATAAAGCCCTGTTTTTGATCCCTAGCACTGAAAAAATAAGTAAATGAACAACTTATGATCCTGAGTGATTGCTTTAAATTTCTTTAAGCTGTTTCCCTATCTGTAAAATAATGAAAGAATAGCATTAGGTAAATATTAATTTTTATGTAATCATACAAAATGGAGAATACTGATTCCTACAGATCTACCATGAGATTGAATGATTTCTAGAACTTAATGAAGTATTTGGCCTATAAGATGTTGTTTAGTCATCTTTTTTCACTGTTGTGACCAAAAGACACAAGAAACATTTTAGAGGATAGGGATATAACTTAGTGGTAGGGCACTTGCCTCCCATGCACTTGCCTCATATGAACCCTAGGTTCAATGCCCAGCATCACACACACACACACACACACACACACACACACACACACAATGAGGACAATTTCAGAGAAGAAAAGGGCATTTGGTGCTCACGGTTTCAGAGGTGTCAATCAGTCCATAGATGACTGAATCCATTGTCTGGGCCTGAGGAAAGGAAGAATATCACAGTATCAGGGTGTGAAAGAGGAAAGCACACAATGATCAGAAAGTAGAGAGAGATAGCTCCTCTCACTGCAGATAAAATATAAAGCTTCCTGGGTACTCTGTGCTGAGCTGCTTCTTCCCATGATCTACCTCACTTTGAGGCTATAACTATGAAGCTGATCAACCATGGCCTGAACCACTAAAGCTATGAGCCAAAATGAACTTTCCTGCCTTTTAAGTTGTTCTTGTTAGGTCTTTTGGTCACAGTGATAAAAAGACTAAAACAGAAATAGATTTTTAAAATTTTACAGCACAATACTTTAAAACTAAGTTAGAAAACAAAGTAAGAGAATTATACACCAAACCAAATAAGATTTATCCCTGGAATGTATGAATGTTTCAATATATCCAAATCATTTAGTGCTGTATACCACATCAACAGAATGAAGGATAAAAATCCTATGATCTTCTTAATAGATGCAGAAAATCATACGACAACATTCAAAACCCTTTTATGATAAAATAGCTACAAATGGAATTTACCACTAAAACAAAGGAATATATTTAAAATTCACAAGTAACCACTTTATTCAAGAGCAAAAAGGCTTTTCCTCTAAGATAAGGAACAAGTGTAAGATGCTCCATCTCAGCACTTTTATTCAACATAGCACTAGAAGTACTAAACAGAGCGAGAAGAAAAAAAATCAAAGACATCTAAATTAAAGAAGTAAAATGTTCTCTGTAAATGACATGATCTTATCTGTAGAAACTATTAAGGGTTCTACCAAAATCTGTTAGAAACAATAAACATCAGTAAAGTTGAAGATTGCCCAATGAACATAAAAAATATGCTGTGTTCATATGAAACTAATGAAGTTAGTTAAAAATGGAAATTAAAAGCAACAATCCCATTGTCAATAGCAAGAATAAGAGAAAAATACTTAGGTACAAATACAATCAATAAGGTAAAAGACTTTTGTCCTCAAAACTATAAAACACTGATAAAAGAAGTTAAAGAAAAAAACACATAAATGAAGAGACATTCCATGCTCATAGATTGAAAGAATTATTTTTAAGATTTCATTTCCACACAAATCTATAGATAAAGCAATCCCTTTGAAAATTCCAATGACAATTTGTTTTTATAAGAGAAAAAGCAATTGTAAAATTCATGTGGAATCAAAAAAGACCCTATGCAATCAATGAAGTAATCCCCAAAAGAACAAAGCTAGAGATCACATTTCCTGATTTGAAAATATATTACAAAGCTATACTAATTAAACAAAGTGGTCTTAGCATCAAAATTAACATACAGACCAAAGGAACAGAATAGTCAATTCATAAATAAAAGCACTCATATATGATAGATTAATCTCTACAATGTTGCCAAGGTTACATATGGAAAATGAATAGTCCATAACATTGTTTTTTTACATTTATTTTCTGAAAATTTAAAATAAAATATTTAAATGTACAAAAGCACAAACTTTCTGAAAAACTGTAGCAATCACAAACTTAAGAAATGAATGGTTATACAAAGTTATTTGAATTTCTAATGAATAATTCCTTGCTTCCCTCCTCCGTGTGCTCAGTGAAAAGAACATCATGATTTTGATTATCATTTCCATCATGTTAAGTATATTCATAACAAGCAAGTAGTTCTTGGATAATAATAATGTCAATTTTAATATTTTATAATTTTTACAGAAGAATTCTGCTTTAGGTAGATTTCAAAAAGTTTTTATAAAAATAAACATTGTGAATTTATCCATATTTATATTTTTACTATTGTTTATATAGTGAATGTCCATGCCTTAGTTTCCTTATCCTGCTCTTATTGAAATATGTTCAGATAATTTCCAAGTTATTACTCTTAAGAAACAGTGCTGCATTTAATTGATGCTTTGTTCCTATATACTTTTATACCTGTATTTCTTATGGAAGATAGATATATATATATATATATATATATATATATATATATATATATATATATATACACACACCACACAGACACACAGAGAAATGAGTATAATTTTTAATCATTAGATTATTGGAACTCTAAAGTAGTTGTCACTAGAGTTTTATTCCTTTTTTGTGTAATTGCACATTGGTACTCAGGGTATACCTCAGAGGAAGGCCCTGAGTTCAATCAGCACCAAAAAGTGAAACCAAACAAAAAAATTATTATAGGTATAACAACACAGAAGAACTTGTGTCATATAATTATAGCATATTGATGGTTTTATTTAATAAAACTTTTTATTAGATAAAAATAAGGCATTGACATTAATTCATCTTTCTGTATAAAATAATTTGCCCAAAACTTTTTATTTCAAATTCTTCAAGTTTCAACTACAATGCACTTATGTTCTAGACTTTAAAACAACAGTTTAAATCACACTTTTTAAAAAAGAATAAAGTTTTATTAAATACTTAAATATTATCCATAATATTTTCAGTATAATATATTTGAAAGTGTTGAATTGAACCAGGTCTACTTTAAATATTTTTCAAACTAGTTGATTATACCAAAGACACATTTAGATTTTAAAATTTATCCATTAAATCTTGGATGACCTATTGTTATTGTTGATAATATAATTATAAAACTGGCCCTCTTCCCATAGTCAAATAATTTGACAGCATCAAAAAAAATAGCTTACTATAATTGCCTAGAACATTAATTAACTTTCTGGCAATATTAGGTAATAAAATGTTACTATCCACAAAACTAAATAGTTTCAGTTATGTTATAATTACATTTCTTTTATACTGCAAATAATTTTGCCAAATTCATCTGTATTCATTATAAACAAAAATCAGTTTAATATGAAAGCAATTTTAGCTAGAAATTTTGAATTTGAGGTTTTGATAAGAACAATGTCAAGTGAGCAACTGACAATATATTTTCTGAAATATTTATCTTAGCTGATTTTTTTCAAAGTTGCAATAATATTTAATTCCATATTATTAGTAACTACAGAAAAATTGAGATAGTCTATCCACATAGAAGTTGCATATTCAGAATGGAAATGTATAATAAATGAACAAAATAGGATCATATTATTTTTTGTGTACTTTGAATTTTTATCTTGAAATAATCTATAGTCTTCAATTACAATAAAAATATACTAGGAAGAAATTTTAGTTGTGGTACGAAACACTATTTATTTTCTATTTTATAGATTATATTCCATAATGTTGTTTAGAGACATATTTAATGTTTTTTTTTTCTTATGTAAAGTAATGAGAATAGATCATAAACTACATTTTTTTTTTGCTACTGTTTACCTTTGAAACACTGTGGGTTCTCAAAAGGCTACAAACATCATTATAGTTAACAGCCCTGATAGTCAATCAAATCTTATTCCTACTACTGATACTTTAAACTTCCTAGTAGCCTAAAGCATCAGGTATTAAAAGAGAGTTTGGAAAGTTTACGTTATTTTCTCATACTAAATTTAAAGAAAAGTATTTTAACAAGATAAAGCATTCTACCATTCCTATGCCATGCTATTTACTGACAATTTTGTGATAAAAGCACTATTTAAAGTCTCAAACACTTGTCAATTCCCAAAGCAAAACCCTTAGGGCAGAGCAATGATTTCCAAAAACCACAGAGGAATAAATAAATAGATTTAAAAGTTCAGAGTCAAATGGAGAAAAATGATCAAAACCTCTACTGTCTCTAAACTCTACTAGATATAAAAATACTTTCATATATAAATCCAATTTTTTTTTAAAAAAAGTTGGTTATGCAGCAATAAAATACAAAGATATTTCCTCTGAGCAAATAATTATTATGTATTTCTGATGATAGATTTTTAATAATTCCTTAAAATATGAAGGAAAATATACAAAAATTATTCCAATGCCTTCAGACAAACAGGAACAAAAAAACAGTTGATATATCTGAGTTAGCATTCTGTTAATATTCTGTTAATCTGTTAATCAAGACAAAAATTCTTAGTCATATATGCTTAATTACATAAATGTTTCATACTTCTCTTTCAATTTAATGTTATTAACTACTATTGTTAATGTGTTTTTTTAAAAAAATTATTTTTACAACTAGTTTCCATTTAATTAAACGGTAGCACTATCAGTTAATCAGTTAAATGCAGAAATAACTGTCTTTAAATATTACAGACTTTATTTGAAAATGTGTATCAAAACTCTTGATAGGAGAGGGAGGGGACGTGGGGGGTAGGAAAGATGATTTAATGAAGTGGTCATTATTACTCTAGGTACATGTATGAATGAACATAATGGTGTAACTCTACATATATACCATATAAATGAAAAGCTATGCTCCATTTGTGTACAATGACCCAAAATACATTCTGCTTTCATTTATAACTAATTAGAACAAATTAAAAAAACTCTCTGCTATAACTAAAGCAATAAGCATTTTATTTACCTAATATATTAATACATTTTAACATTTTGTAAAAATTTAAGGCAACAATTAAAGTAAAGCATGTTTTCCAATCTTTAGTAATTTTCTAAAATAATATTCATTGGTGGAAATTGAATTGCCCATTTTTCCCAGTCTTAAGGAAAAGAAAACCTGTTATTAGCCTGATACTAATGTCCAATGATATAAAATAAACTTTCTCCTTCATTGTAAGGCTATATTTTAAAATCATGTTTTGGTGTTTTGGTTGTCTGCTGTATAGCAATCCTACAAAGGTGTCATGGTAAGTATTTATTAATAGTTTCTTAGAGAAAAAAAAGGTACTTTAACATGGATTTAGTTTGATGTCTGATTATTATTTAAGTTGATATTTATTGATTCTTTTGTTGAACATCCTATTTAAGGTACAAATTTAGGTCATAGGGGAATAGTTGTGAACAATATAGAGAAAAGTAAAATCCCTTCCATGTGAAGCTTACATTTAGTACATGAATGTTTGACCATTTCATTCATTGATATATTTTTTAATACTAGGGATTGAACCTAAGGGCACTTACACACTGAGCCACATCCCCAGCTCATTTTTAGCCCTTTTTTTTTTTTTTTTGAGACATCATCTCCCTAAATTGTTTAGGGACTCCCTCAATTGCTGAGGCTGGCTTTGAACTTGCAATCCTCCTGCCTCCGCTTCCTGAGATGCTGGGATTACAGGTGTACTGCCAGGCTTAATAGGTATTTTTATCATATTCTGAATACTAATACTTTGTCAAAAATATTTTCTCTTAGGTTGGTGTTTTAACTTTTATCTACCTTTTATCCAGCATATTGTCTTTTTGGATACATAGAAGTCCTTAACAATCTCAATTTTATCTTAAATTTCCTATAGGGTTTGAGATTTGGAGTTTTGTTAAAGATGTAAATCTGAGCTTATTCACGTTTTTTTTTCATAAAGCAAGTTAATACTCCAAGAACTACTGACTGATGTTCACCCCTCATGCTAATAACTTAACATATCATTTATGTCTGTTTGTTTCTTCTGGTTTCTATTCCATTTCTTTTCAGTCTCTCCCTAAGCCAGGATTATGCACCCTTGTCACCTAAAAAGTTAGCATATATAATGAGGTGAGGGACTATGACATGCTCTTCTTCACTGATATTATATTGTGGCTTTTTAAGGACCATGGTTATCCTATTCATAAAATTCTAACGTTTTTTAAAATCCTGTTATGACTGTGATTGGAATTGCATTGAATCTATAGATAAAATTATGGGAAAAGAAATCTTGGTAATATTTAGACTTACATCATGAAAGTATAAAGTCGTTCTATAAAGATCTTTAATTTTAATATGTGGTTATTTGTGTGCTTTCTTTCTTTTTGCTACTTTTGTTTGACGTTATTTCATAAAATATTATTGATTTTCAAGTAATCCACATATTGATTTTTTCCCTATATATCTAATCCTTTTTTGTCTCATTTAAGAAATCTTCCTACTAACACATGGTCAGTATATTCACTAACTTAAAAAAAAGTCCCTGGTATTTACCTCTACAGGGTGCCTGGAGCTAACCTCTGCGTATGGTGAGAAATAAAAATTAAGCTGTGAAAATTTCCCATAGATATCATGGTAACTTCTTCAGAATTCACAAAGGTTCCTCATTTTCTTACAATACTGAGTGACATCAGTTCAAAAATTGGTTTCTGGGCTTTCTATTAGGCCTATTTGCTTATCCTTGTAAATATACCATACTTTAGGTTTGGTGCCCTTCATCAACATTGTCATTGCTATTCTTAAACTTTGTTTCAACACAAATTTTCTAGTCACCAAGTTAATTTACATAAGAACTTGCCAAGATTTTTTGTTGGAGTAAAGAATTGGTTTGACATATGTTTCCATCCTTTCAATATTGTGCTCCCAATCCATGGCATCAGTGCTTCTTATTTTTATGTGTGTACATCTTTTTAACTATCTCCTAATAATATATGAAAATTTTATAGTAAATGTTTTGCACTTACTCAGTTGAATTAATATTATGAACTGCAATTATTGATGTGAGCCTTAAAAAGTTAATCGGTTTGTTTGTCTTTGTCATAAAAAGTACAATTATTTCTTGAATATGAGTTTAGTTTTTAGCAGCCTCAATATAATTTTAACTAGAAACAGCAATTAAAAGCTTTCTCATCTATTTTTTTAGTTGTAAAAAGATTTTATAATTTTACCATTAGGATGATGATAATTGCATTTTTAGATACTCTGTAAAGACATTCTCTTTTATTTATAATTTTCTAAGAAACAATTAATGCATACTGAATATATTCACATACTTTCTTGCTTCTATGATGATGATCATGTACTTTTTATCTTATTCTACTACTGCAACAAATACATTCACTGATATTTGGAAATGAAAATGCATGACATTTGTAATTATGCATCATAATTGTTTATATACTGCTAAATTCTATTAGATAAATGGATACAAATATAATAAATAGATTTCTATATATTAAGTTTCCAAATCTGTTTTAATGAAAAAAATTGGAATAATTTTCATGCTTTGTAAAATTGTAAATTTTTTTGTATACAAGTTTTTCTAGATTTCTAGAACATTTTTATTCTTTTATTTTTACATAACAGTTTTGAATAAAATTAATATTTCTTTATTAAGTATTAAGAATAGTTCACTAGCAAAAATATGTGGATTTGTGAATTATGTTTTAGTAACAAGGACATTTTTAAATTGCATTTAATAATTTGAATATTTTTTAAAACACTCTAATTTTCCCTGGGGGAGAAGAAAAGGGCTCACATCTGTAATCTCAACAACTGGGGAGGCTAAGGAAGAAGAATCACAAATTTAAGTCCAGACTCATGAACTTTAAAGGGCTCTGAGAAATTTAGTGAAACCCTGTCTCAAGAAAGAAAGAATGAAAGAAAGAAAGAAAGAAAGAAAGAAAGAAAGAAAGAAAGGAAGGAAGAAAGAAAAAACAAAAGAAAGAAAACAAAAAATTGGATAGGAAATGTGACTTGGTGGTTAAGAACAACTGGGTTCAATCCCTGGAACAAAAAAATAAATGAATAAAAATAAAACCTACAATGATTATGTGGTGATATTGAACATAGTTTTAAAACACTGGCCAGAGCAATTAGACAGATAAAAGAAATTCAAGGGATACGAATAGATAAAGAAGAACTAAAATTAGCACTATTTGCTGATGATATGATTCGATACCAATAAGTCTCAAAAAGTTCCACCAGAAAACTTCTAGAACTAATAAATGAATTCAGCAAAGTAGCAGGATATAAAATCAACAACAATAAATCAAACGCATTTCTGTACATCATTGACAAATCCTCTGAAAGGGAAAGGAGGAAAACTACCCCATTTTCAATAGCCTCAAAAAAAATTGGGGAATGAACTTAATGAAAGAGGTAAAGGACCTCTACAATGAAAATTACACAATGCTAAAGAAAGAAATCAAACAGGACCTTAGAAGATGGAAATATCTCCCTTGTTCTTGGATAGGCAGAATTAATATTGTCAAAATGAACATTCCACCAAAGGCACATATACAGAATTAATGCAATTCCAATCAAAATCCCGATGACATTCCTCATAGAAATAGAAAAAGAAGTCATGAAACTCATATGAAAAAATGAGAGATCCAGAATGGCTAAAGCAATCGTTAGCAAGGAGAGTGAAGTAGGTAGCATCACTATACTAGACCTTAAGGTATACTGTAGAGCTATAGTAACAAAGACAGCATGGTATTGATATCAAAACAGACTTGGAGACCAATGGTACAGACTAGAAGACACAGAGACTAACCCACATAATTACAGTTATCTTATATTAGACAAAAGTGCCAAAAACTTATTTTGGAGAAAAGATAGCCTCTTCAACAAATGCTGCTGGGAAAACTGGAAATCCATATGCAATAAAAATGAAACTAAACCCTATCACTCACCATGCACAAAACTCAACTCAAATTTGATCAAGAACCTAGGAATTAAACCAGATATACTACTCCTATTAGAAGAAAAAGTAGGCCCAAATCTTCATCATGTCAGATTAGGTCTTTACTTCCTTAATAAGATTCCTATAGCAAAAGAATTAATATCAATAATCAATAAATTGGATGGATTCGAACTAAACAGCTTCTTCTCAGCAAAAGAAACAATCAGTGAAGTAAAGAGAGAACCTACAGAAGGGGAGCAAATTTTTACTGCATATATCAGATACAGCACTAATCACTAGGGTATATAAAGAACTCAAAAACTAAACATCAAAAATAAATAAATAGCCCAGTCAATAAATGGGCCAAGGAACTGAACAAACACTTCTAAGAAGATGATATATAATCAATCAACAAATATATGAAAACATGTTCGACATATCTAGCAATTAGAGAAATGAAAATCAAAACTACTCAAAGATTTCATCTCACTCAAGTCAGAATGGCAGCCATCAAGAAAAACAATAACAATAAGTGTTGGCAGGGATGTGGGGAGAAAAGCACACCCATACATTGCTGGTGGAACTGCAAATTGGTTCAGCCAATATGGAAAACAGTATGGAGATTCCTTGGAAATCTGGGAATGGACCTACCATTTGACCAAGCTATCCCACTCTTCAGTCTATACCCAAAGAACTTAAAAACAGCATACTACAGGGACACAATCGCCTCAATGTTTATAGCAGCACAATTCACATAACTAAACTGTGGATCCAACCTAGATGCCCTTCAATAGATAAATGGATAAAGAAAATGTACATATACACAGTGGAATATTATTCAGCAATAAAAGAGAATAAAATCATGTTATTTTCAGGTAAATGGATGGAGTTGCTAAGTGAAGTAAGCCAATCCCAAAAAACTAAATGCCAAATGTTTTCTCTGATTTAAGGGTGCTGATTCATAATGGGGTTGGAGTGGAGGGCATGAGAGAATTAGATGAACTCTAGTTAGGTCAAAAGGGAGGGAGGGTAAGGGAGCCGGCATGGGGGTAGAAAAGGAAGTAGAATGATATGGACATCATTATTCTAAGTACATGCATGAAGATATGAATGGTATGACTCTAATTTTAATACAACCAGAGATATGAAAAATTGTGCTGTATTTGTGTAATATGAATTGTAATGCATTCTGCTGTCATATATAACAAATTAAAATGAAAAAAAAAATTAAAAAAAAAATGTACAGCTGGCAATTCACCTCAATGACAGGGCACTTGCCTAACATATGTGAGACCCTAGCCATGCAAATGCAATCCACAGTACAAATTTTAGAGAAAATGAGTACATGATTCTTAATTATAAAAAGTAGCCAATATGGACTGGGGCTGGGGCTCAATAGTAGTGAACTTGCCTGGCATGTGAGAGATGCTGGGTTCAATTCTCAGCACCACATATAAATAAATATATAAAAAGTTCTATCAACAACTTTAAAAAAGTAGCCAATGTGTTATTAAAGACAGAAAACTAGAGGAAGTGTAGTAACAGATATCAAGTTCTATGATTATATTATATTTATGCAGGAACAGAAAAATTGACCAATAGGTCAGTATAGATTGTCTATAAACCCATCCACATACAGATATAATAAAGACTGTGAAAAATGTGGTATTGTGGTATAGTATATACATTTGTGGTATAGTAATATACATTTGTATATTGACAAATTTCTAGTGTCCCAATCCCTGTGGAAATCATTAAGGATAACAGAGAAATTATAAAAAAAAAACACATTGAAAACAAAGAACAAAAAAATTCAACTGTTGTAGAAAATTACTGGTTTAAATTTTATTCAGATTTCTATCTTCATGTCATCAAAAATCTTCAACTAATGATTATTTACATTTGACATGCAAATAATATATGTTTGTACTTCATGGATTTTATTATTATTGCAATAAAAAATAATCCTCCTTGACAATAAGACACAATTTGAGTATGTCATTAGAACATTAATACTTGAATCACCATGAAGTGATCAGATCTATACTACTCTCAGTTTTTATCCCACCAAATATGTATGTCCTGAATAGGCCCATCATGGACCTAAAATAACTTAGAAATGTGTATTATCCATACACAAGGTTATTTTCTTCTGTCTTTTAAGTTTATATAATCAAATTGATCAATCTTTCATTACTTCTGAATTCTAAGCCCTCATAAGCACATTTTCACCCTCTCTGAAGTTATTAAAGAAATTCATGAACTCATTCATGTTTTATTTTTGAGATCTTGAATATTTTAAGGTATAATTCTGATGCAACTGAGATTATTGGAAGTGTAGTGGTGGGGAGCACATTCATTTTAATATGTTCTATTTTACATCTGTTCCAGAACTACAATATCATTCTTTAAAGTCATCTTTTGTATACTATTTTAAAACTTTGTTTTTTATTGCACATTAAATTTCATAACTTCTTGTGTCATTTTTGATTATATATTTCACACCATGGGTCACTAAGCCCATTAATGCACCAATATAGCACTTTTAATTAGACTTTTCAATATATTCTATAGTCTGGCATCATTCTTACCACCACATTTTCTTATACTGGGGATTTTTCAGGTTGCTTTTGGTTTGCTAGAGTCTAGAGATTAAACCCAGGCAAGCCCTTGTACCTTTTATACAAGTGCTATACCACCAAACTATGTCCCAATGCTCCCTGGCTATTCCTCATCATTTATATTTTCATATGTATTTTTATATCATATCAGCCTAATTCCAGGGGAATCAAGGGAATTTCTTTCTCATTTCTCACTAAACACTTTTTTAAAAGAACTCTTGGCAGATAGTTTGTATTTTTAGTGTTTCTGATGGAATTACTTGGGTTTAAATATATATATATATATATAAAGATCTTTGTTCTAAATCACACACACACACACACACACACACACACACATATATATATAAAATAAAGATACATCAAAATATTTGATGTATCTTTATTTTATTCATTTATTTATAGGCATTATTGAGAATAGAACCCAATGATTCATACATGCTAGGCAAGCACTATAGCACTGAGCCACAACCCCAGCCCCTCACCAAACACTTTTAACTCATATATTTTGTAATTATTCTTCTGTATGGAATGCTTTTCTTAGGTTTTGTGTATTGTTCATATCCTAACCTTATTAATGTTTCTGTTTAAACATTACCCCTTTTTACAGCCTTTAAATGAGTTTGTTCTAAATGACCCACCTAAATAGAACTTTCATATACTATACTATTACATTCTATCTCTTGCACAAGTTTAATTCTAAATTAATATCATTTATGACAGCCATGCAATTTCTCAGATCTCCCTTCAAGAAAGAATTTGATTAATTTCATGGAATGAAGTTATTGGACAACCACCAACTGCCCCACCTTCAGTATCATCCTCAGCATTTTAACTAAAATTCAAACTCTTCCCATGGAAATGTCAACCAATTGCTGAGAACCCAAAGGATAGTACGATCAGGAGACATTTTTGCTTCAGGAGAGATGATGATGATAAATGACTGTACAGTCTTGTCTCCAAAATTCCACATTTCATTGGTCACATCTGTCAGATCTGCATCATGGCCTGGAGATCTCTTGGCCGATGCTCCTTTATCCCTATTGTCCTTTTATAGATGTCAGATCAGCATTGTCTAAAAATATCCCTATTTAATTTTGCACTTTCTTTTTAAAAATTTTCCTCCTAAATTAATTAAATTCCTAACTCCATCTCCATGAATTCTTTCTAGAGGTCCCATGTGATATAGTTAATATTCAACATATTGTTTATATGCTTACTCTCTCTCTCTTTACTAGAATATAAGTAACATTGAAGCAGATATTTTAATGTCCTGAGTGCCTAGAAAAGTATATGTTATATAGAACATATTCACTATATTGTATTTTATGAAAATTTGTGTGCATAGAATGCAGGACATTCCTAACTATTAGGAAACTTTGATTGCCTTGGTGACAAGTTACTGTCTTATTTCTAAATTTCTAGTTCCACACACCATATAATTATTCTCTCTGAAAACTAATGAAATTCCTACCAATTGTGTTGGCCTTGAAAAACAAAAAGCATAACCTTAAAATTTATTAGTCAATCATAAACTTAAATCCTTTGAGCAGGGTGAACATGAATTAAGTTAGCAATATAATAGTTATCTTTTCCCACCATAGACAGACCTCTGACATCCTCCCTAGTAGGAACAAGATGAGAAAGAAAATAAAGAATATGAGAGGTACTTCACCCTTTTATTGATTTACTAGCTCTAGCTAACTTATTCACTGAATGCATACCTAAAATAGAAGCTGACTGTGAAAGGATTAGAAATGAATCAAGGTAAGGACAAATGAGACACATTTGTAGTGATAGAAAAATCAATTTTATAAATGGTAAACATAAATATATCTTCTTCTGTTTCTTCCAGAGAATGTATATCGTTCCCCTGTCCATGGGATGTACCTAGCTGAGTATATGCTGGGCATGTCTGAGTCATTCACTACACAAAGCCCTTCTTCTATCATAAGAGGACACCAACAATGTGTATATTATTAAGATCTAATTATGAAAGATATGTAAAAATAATTCCACTGAGTTCACATTGTTTGTCAATTTATAATCACTAAGATTGAGAGCTATTAAAGCTAAACCCTTTGCTCCAAGATCCTAATTAGACCTTATATGACAGTTATGCATATAAAAATACAAAATAAGTTGGTGAAAGAGCTTAAGTAAATAAATTGAAAAGAAACTGACAAGAGCTTAAATGTTTAATATGATGCTAGTTAAACTATAACTGATCCTTCCAATATCATAAAAAAGAAAGTATATTAATTTTTATTTCAAAAATCTATAATGTGACACAAGTTTAAAAAATTATGTGAAAATGTATGAACAGTATGAAAAATATTTGTAAAATAAACACTTTTTATTTTATTACATAAATTGCTCTTTTAATTCATTTACACATGAGACTTGTTCTATTATCATTTCTGTTGTACGAAAGAAGGATCTAAGGTACAAAGAAGAGTAAAAGTTCTAAAAATTTTATTGAATATGTCTGGCAAGTGTGTTTTCTGTAAATCCTTAATTTCAAATAAATACAGAATGAAGGCTATTCAGTGTGTTATGTAAATGAAGAAAGTTGATTTTCAAAGTATTGAGAACTATGAGATAAAACATTTCAATCTTCTAAAAGAACTATATAGTTTCTCTAAAACAATGGTCAGTAGACTTGTAACATATCCCATTCCACTGATAACCAGGCATTTGATTTCCTACCCACCCTATATAATAATTCTGGCCTTAAAACAAGACATAATTTCTAAATAAATAGAAGAGTTACTTGTGTAGTTCTGGAAGAGTTCAACTCATTCCAGTGTTTGAGAAAAAATCTTCTGCAATATTCTCTATACTTCCTTTTTCTTTCCTCCCTTTCTTTCTTTTCCCATTTCCATGTTTCTTCTGCACCCACTCCTTTTATTTTCTCTCTCCCATACCCTTCTCTGTCTCTTTCCTTTCTTTCTACTTCCTGGCCTACAGGTCAAAATTGACCTCATTTGCCTGTTTATTCCAGGGATCCATAGAAACTCTCTCCCACATGTGTATATGGACCACACTAGTCTTGACTGTGGGAATTGTCCCTCCTCCTGTGTTTGGTCATTACTAACTCATTTCTTTTGATACAGAACTACATAGAGAGCTAGAAATTGTAATGAATACAAAGATGTTCGACATATATTTTTCAGAACATCAAAGGGTTTGTACCAAAATCAAGACCATCTGAGGTAATATTTTCTGGGATTTTACAGAGCTATTTGTATTAGTTTGCATTCCCTTTCTTGACATAGATTGCAGATCTCAATAGATTACTAATGAAGAAATATGAATTCCTTCAATGTTGCAACAACTGGAACTGAAAAGTAAGGTCTCTTGTTTGTCACAAGAAAAGATTATACAAGGCTTTTACAGCTTTGTTTTAAAAGGAAGCTTCAAAGACAAATAATCCTACAAGGAAGGGAATCTCTCTCTGGACCCAGGGATGCTTGATCCAGATGGTGTGTGGTGGGGAAACTTCTCTTGAGCTGATAATGATACTGAATTGAAACAACCAAATTTGATTAACTGATTAAACACATTGATACTACTCCCAAAGACTACGTTTAACTATGTGATACTCTCTATTTTAAAGGTGCAATTCCCCTTTGCAACTTTATTTGTTCTGTTTAAAAAATTCAAGATTATCATGTTGCTAAATCATTTTATTTAACTTAAGAGAGTAAGTTTAACCTCTTTAATATAAACTTTAACCTCAAAGTTTAAATGATAGCTTTCAATTATTAAAAAAAATTATAAGTTCACCCATTAAATAGTATTAATAAATGACCTGGAACATTTACTTTTTATTTATATTAAAATAATATTAATGATATTGATTTATTTCTGTATATAATCCTCTCCCTTGGAGTCTTTTTTTTTTCAAATCTCAGAACGACTTAAAGACACTTGCTAATCAGGTTATTAATGTTTCATTGAAATAAATAAACTGGGATTCTTAACAGCTTCTAAGATGATCTTTATTCATCCTTGGTCCCTAGTATTCACAACCTTAGGTGATACCCTCCTATGGATTTTTTGTTTGTTTTTTGGTATCAGGACTTGAACCCAAAGGCTCTTAAGTACTGAGACACATCCCCAGCTCTTCTTTATATTTGATTTACAGAAAGGGTCTCACTGAGTTGCTTAAGGCTGGATGTGAACTTGTGATCCTCCTCCCTCAGCCTTTTGAGTCACTGGGATTACTGGCATGTGCCATGTACCCAGTTTATATTCTCCTCTTCATTGTGGACTGGATTTGTAGACAGTTTTAGTCGGCTTTACTTTACTGTGACCAAAAGACCTGACAAGAACAACGTAAAGAACAAGAAATTTATTTTGGCTTATGGTTTCAGGGGTTCAGTCCATGGTCACCCTACTATACAGCTCTGAGACTGATGGGAAAGAATATCATGGCTTAAAGGCATGGAGTAAGAAAGCAGCCCAGGGACACGGCAATCAGAAAACGGAGAGAGCACTCCAATCACCAGTGACAAAGCATTCACCCCAAAGGCATGCTCCTACATCCTCCAGCCACACCCTGCCTGCACAGTTATCACCCAGTTAATCCATATACCCGTCATAATGTAATAATTTCACCTCTGAAAACTCTTGCATTGTCTCACAAGCAAGCTCTTCAGGGGAACCTAATATCTAAGCCAGAATATTGACTGGCTTCTAAAAAAAAATCAAAAAGTATGAGAAAATTGACACTCATATCCAGGTTATTAAAAAGCTTCAGTCTGTCTCTCTACTTCCTATTTTTCTTCACTTCCTCTTCTTTCCCTCTTCCATGTTTTTTTTTTTTCCAGGATTTATAATGTTCAGGGAAGTCAGTGGCTCCAGATTGATTCATATTATGCCATATTATGAAGCAATCCATAAAGTGAGCTCATGGAGTCAGGACATGGAGTTTCAAATAAATATGACCATATGAGAAATATACCTTTTCCCAGACTAGCTTAATATATAATATTAAGCTAGTCTGGGAAAAGGTATATTTAATATTATATATATATATATAATATTAAAAGGTATATTTAATATTATATATATATAATATTAAGCTAGTGTAAATGCATTATATATATATATATATATAATGCATTGTGATTACATTTAATAGTGAGATTTGTTGTTACATTCTTGCACATGTACATAATATAACAATATAATCTGATCAATTTTGTTCCCCAGTACCTCCCCTCTTCCCTTTTTCTTTCTGTCCTCCTTCTTCCTGGTTCCCTTTCTCTACTCTCCTGATTTCGTTTTTTTTTTTTCCCCATGAGGTCTGCCCCATCATTTCTCATCATTTTTCTCTCTAACTTCTACAAATGAGAGAAAACAGAAGACCCATTAACATTTCCCTTTGTCCCTCCCCAGAGCCCCTAGAAACCAACACAATGCATTCTATTTCTATTAATGTGGCAAATTTAGAGGCCACAAATAAGCAGAAACTTACACTGTTTGTTCTTTTGTGACTACTGTATTTCACTTAGCATAATGTCCTCTATCGTCATCTATGTTATAGCACATGAGAGAATTTCCTTCCTCTTTAAAACTGCCTGGTATTTCATTATATGTATATGACACATTATTTTTTCTATTCATCCATTCATAGACATTGGGTTGTTTCCACATCTTGATTACTGTGAATAGTGCAGCTATGTGTAATTATCACTCCAGGGCACGGTTTAATTTTTTTTCAATACATACTAAGAAGTGGGATTGAAAAATCATTGGTAGTTGTAATTTTTAGGGTTTTTTTCCTTTTTGAGAAAGCATACTATATTTCATGACAGTTGCACTATTTTTAATTCCACTAGTAATGAGAAAGGATTTAAATTTCTCCACATCCCTGTCAAAACTGGTTAACTTTGTTATATTTTGTTTTATCATAACTATCCTCATAAATGTGAGGTGACATCTCAATGTCATTTTAATTTGTGTCTCTGTTATGTTCACCGCTTTTTCATATGCAAGTTGGTAATTTGTAGAACATTTTTGAAGAAAATATATATTCAGGTCATTTGTGCATTTTTAAATTGGCTAATATTGTTGAGATTTAGGGATTTTTCTCATATTCTAGCTATTGACTGTTACCTGCTAAATAATTTTAAAACATCTTTAAAGTATTCTTCAGGCTGTCTTTTCACTCTGTTACTTGTTTGTATTGACATTTTTAAGAAGTATTTAACTTTTTTAATACTACTTGTCTCTTTTTACATTTTTCATTAGTATTTTTGTTGTCATTTCTAGGAAATACTTGCCAAATTCAATGTCATGAAACTTTTTCTTTCTTTTTCTTTTTAAACAATTTTATAGTTTCAAATTTGTACTACATTTTAGTTCATTTTTAATTTTTTTAAATTTTAAATATGGTGTAAGGTTAGTGTCTAACTTCAGTGTATATACCATTTTCCCACCACCATTTATTGAAAAAAGAACTGTCTTATTGCAATTGAGTGATCTTGACTTCCTTGTCAGAGAACACTTTACCATAAAAATCACACTTTGTTTTTTAGTTCTCTGTATTGTATTCAATTGAATTATATGTCCACATTTATGCTAGTTATGCACTATTTAGATTAGCATAGCTTTGTAGTATGTTTTTAAATAAAGGACCTGAGTGAATACATGTGGGTCTATCCTTTTCTATGGGTATAATATGCCATAAGGCCCAGGTTTAGAATCATCCTATATAAAGGAGGCCTCACTAGCTATGCTTGTGGAGTACTGTTTCCATGATCCAAGGCATAATGGCCAACTGAATACAGAGGCTGATGGGCTCCAGATCTCTGACTACCTCTATTCTAAAACTATCTTGAATTCAGCTCATAAATTTTGTTTTGATGGCCCATTGCTTATGACTAAGAGGAACACTTTCTGGTATCAAAAACCCATGGGAAACTTATAGCCATCATAGTTGTTCCAGAGACTCGGGGATTCATGAGAAGAGGTTGTCAAAGCCTTTACTGTGAAGGAGTCTCTGACATGAACAGGAGTGCCCATTTATTTTAATGCAGTCAGGTTCTAGTGGCTTTTGATAGAGGGTATGCAATTTAAATGGGAATATTTATAATTATTTATAATTAGTAACATCAGTTAGATCAAATGAAATATAAAAATGTGGAATATGGCGTCACAAAATCCCCAAATGGCTAGTAGATATAAACCATAAGCATGTCAAACAAATTTCCTTTGAGAAGAGTATCAAACCGAGGCTCCTGGAGAAAGGAAGATGGAGATAAGATTTTGTCTGCAAAGATTGTGTGTGATGTCAAAGCTGATAAATTCTTATAGATCCCTTAGGAAATAAAAGAAAACTGCAGCTGGAAGGCACTTCAGACAGGCACCAAAAAATATTGTCTAAATCTATAATAGCAAAATATTTATCACTTGCTGATCAGATGGAGTCAGGAAGTTAATACCAGGTATTGGATATGGGGAATTTAGTGGATGGGAACACATCATTATTCTTTCCAAGTTGAAGAAAAGCCCAAATTGGCCTATCAAATAGATAAGCAATGGAGATAATCTCCCTCTTATTAAGTTGAATTTTATATAATGAGATTAATCCTTAAAGATCCTCTTTTACCTTTTAAATTGAAATTTTATATACTGAGATCAATCCTTAAAGTTCCTGTTTTACCTTTTAGGATATATTACCTATTTTAAGTGGAACTCCATGGGCTCCCATTTTATCAAGACATTTTGCAAATACTGAATAGTTAAATCAATTTGAATTTACTACTCATTGTATTACAGAATCTATGAACTTTATGGGATGTTTTAGGGCAGTGGGTATTGTTATGAAAATTTAGCAAGACTATATTTGAAGTATAGTATCTTTGCTTTAATCTCTATTAGATATTTTTCTAAGATTATAGTAAGTACAATGTTTAAATTTAGTGAGATTCTTTAGTTATTACTGTAATTTGAGCTCCAGTGTTACATCCATAAAGCTTTGTCAATTGGTGCACCTTAGGAAATATTAAAGTTGATTTACAACCTATACTATAGAGAAATAAAAGCCAATTAGCAATTTTTTTAGTTTAAATTCTTTTAATGAATTTTGAATTTTAAATGAATTTACATTAGAGAAGTTTGACTTAATTTTCAGGTATATAATATGATATTTTATATATATTTACTTCATATATATAACTATATATTATATGTGTATAAATGCAGACATATTATTTATTTTATATTTCCTTTCCCTTATCTGTTTTTTTCCTGTTTAATTCATCCCAATATTAGTTTTAAGTATAATATCAGTAAGTTCATGCTTTCAGCATTTTGCTATTACAGAGGATGACATTGGGGAAAGATGGGTGAAGTTTACACAGGAATTCTTTCTGGTACATTTTTTTGTTGTTGAGTATTAAACTATTTAAAACTGTAAGGTCAAAATTTCAAAAAAAAAACCAAGATTATAAAAAATGTATGTACTTTCCCCATCTTTTACTAACTTTTACAACAGGATATTAGGCTATTATTTATTCTATACTTTGAAAATAGAAGTCTATTATAAGTAGAAATCTGCCGCAGTCCGGCTGCAGCAAAATAACCGGGGTGGGGGGTGATGAGCAACTTGTGTACATTGATACAGCAGGAGTAGGAGCCGTTTATTGTAGGACAGGAGGGGTATATATGCATTCCACACAGCTTATCTTAATTAACATAAACTAGATACAGCAGTCAACCAATAAGGAATCTCCACACTTAATGGCTCCTCAACCAATAAGGAATCTCCACACTTAATGGCTCGCTGGCGTTAATTCACAAACCACTCCCTCTGCAAAATGCCAGGTGCCATCTTGACTTGTTTACAGACTAACAGAAATCTCCCCTATTCCATCCTTGTTTCTTTCCTGTGTTCCTTCCTTTTTTTCTTTCTGTCATAGAATGTACTTTTAAATTATAAAATTATAGTTATGCATAAGAACAAAGTTTCATCTAAAAATTATTGTGATTGAAGTACATGGATAAGTTTCTTCCATGTCTTCCAACTTATGCTGTTATAGTTGCTAAAAGACTTAGGTCTCTCTCTTAGAAGAAAGATCTATATGTCTTTCCACTCTCCTTTCTGTCATGCTGCTTAGGGACAATGTGTGGATGAACTAGGCACTTGAGACAAACACCAAATTAGATGAAAACCTGCTGAACATGAACCAGGTCACTCTATATCTATTCCTTCTGACATTAGTTGCTCTTTATGATCCTAGCATCTTTACAGTAAAGGAAGAGAAAGGAATGAAATACAGAGAACTTTAGAACTAATTTGTTTGATCTCAAGCTGTTTAAATCTGTACAGATAGTGCCATACAGTGCAGTTAGCTTTGCCACAGTTCACAAAAGTAGGAATTTTGACAAAAGATACGTTTTTGTGTTAATTTGTTTGTTTTCCCTTTGTATCATCTTTTAGAGCTTTACCATCTTTTGAATACTTCATAAGGAGAGGTAATTGTCCTGTGGGCAATTGTCTTGTCCCTATATCTGATCATTTATTACATCTTGTACTCTTAATTGATTATTTGTAAGCAACATGGAGGACATAAGCATAGTTTTCTAAGCCTATATTAAGTTGTTACAGACATTGTTGGTCCATATGGGAAATGGAAAAATGGATTTAAAGAATAGGACTGAATCGTTTTTTGTTTTGTTTTGTTAAAGTCTTTTTCTTTTTTCTTTTATTTTCTGGTTTTATTCCATTTCATTCTAATCTGCTTTTTCCCCCCAGTGATTGTTAGGCTATTATCTAGAGTCAGATACACATGAGTTTCAATCTCAGCTTTCTCATTTATTAAATGTTCTCATTATGTTCAAAAACCAGATTATTCCTTCTATTGTTATAGGCAATTTAAAAAGGAAGAAACAATATTGCATTATTTCTAAAATTGCTTTCAAATAAGAGGTACTATGTACTTAAAGATTACTCGCTGTATGTTGGATATTTGAGTAAATTTAGTATAAATTTTCCCAAATAATTTTCAAAATAGCTTTATGAACTGAGTACTACTTTCTTCATAATTGGGCAGAAGAAAATAAGGATTATAAAGTGAGGTAAATTGTTGAATGCAAAGTGTCTTAAAGATGAGACTCTGTTTATGGGTCAATAAAGTACATCTGAATTTTAATATTTATTTATGCATTATTTATTTAAAAATAATGTCTATTGATGTGATAAATTACATTTATTAGTTTCTGTATATTGAACCAACCTTACATTTGCCACTATTTTATTAAGAATTTTTGCATACATGTTCATTAGGAATATTGGTCTGAAGTTTTCTTTCCATGATGTGTCTTTGTCTGGTTTTGGTATCAGGTACCACTAGCCTTATAGAATGAGTTTGGAAGGATTCTCTCCGTATCTATTTCATAGAGTAACTTGAGAAGTATTTGTGCAAGTTCTTCTTTGAAGATCTGGTAGAACTCAGCTGAGAATCTTTCTGGTCCTGGGCTTTTCTGTGTTGGTAAGCTTTTGATGGCTTCTTCCATTTCATTGCTTGAAATTGATCTGTTTAAATTTTCTATGTCCTGCTGATTCAATTTGGGTATATCATATGTCTCCAGAAATTTGTTGATGTCTTCATGATTTTCTATTTTATTGGGGTATAGATTTTCAAAGTAGTTTCTGATTATCATCTGTATTTCAGTAGTGCTCATGGTGATATTTCCTTATTCATCCTGAATTTTAGTAATTTGAATTTTCTCTCTGTTATTTTGGTTAAGGGTTTATAAATTTTGTTTATTTTTTCAAAGAACCAACTTTTTGTTTCATTGATTTTTTAAAAATTTTTTGTTTCAATTTTATTAATTTGGTTCTGATTTTAATTATATTCTGTATTCTTTTTTTACTAGGGCTTTTAGATGTAAACTTAGGTTATTTATTTGGTTACTTTCCATCATTTTAATGAATGGGCTCAATTCAATGAACATTCCTCTTAAAACTGACTTCACACTCCTATTCAACATGAAACCCTAGCCAGAGCAATTAGACAAAAGAAAGAAATGAAAGGGATAAAATAGGAAAAGAAGAGCTCAAATTATCACCATTTGCTGAAGATATGATTTTTTTTATTTAGAAGATCCCAAAACTCCACCAGAAAGCTTCTAGAACTCATAAACAAATTCAGCAAAGTAGTCAGATATAAAATTAACACACATAAATTATTTGCATTTCTATATACCAATGACAAATCAGCTGAAAGGGAAATCAGGAAAACCATCTTATTTATAATAGCCTTAAAAAAAAACCTTGGTAATCAATTTAACAAAAGAAGTGAAAGACATCTACAATGAAAACCACAGAGCACTAAAAAAGAAATTGAAAATGATTCTTGTATAGGCAGAATTAATATTGTTAAAATAGCCATACAACCAAAAGCACTATACAGATTTAAGGCAATTCTTTTTAATGTTCCAAAGACATACTTCACACAAATAACAAAAACAGTCATAAATTCATTTGGAAAAATAAGATGCCCAGAATAATCAAAGCAATACTTAGAAAAGAGACAAAGGAAGCATGGCAATAGAAGCATGACTATATCAACAACAACAACAACAAAAAAAGCATGGTATTGGCACATAAACAGACATGAAGACCAATGAAACAAAATAGAAGACACAAAGACAAACCCACATAAATACAGTTATTTCATACTAGACAAAGGTGTCATAAGCATACTTTGGAGATAAGATAGTCTCTTCAAAAAATGGTGCTGAGAAAACTAGAATTCCATGTGTAACAAAATGAAACTAAACCCCTATTTCTCACTCTGCACAAAACTCAACTCAAACTGGATCAAATATATAGTCATTAGACCAGAAACCCTGCACATACTTGAGGAAAAAAAATAGGCCCCAAATCTCCATCAGGTTGGCTTAAGAATGAAATTCCTCAACAAGACTCCTAAAACGCAAGAAGTAAAATCCAGAATCAATAAGTGGGAAGGTATCAAACTAAAATACTTCTACACAGCAAAGGAGACAATCAAGAATGTGAACAGAGAGCCTATGGATTTCAAGAAGACCTTTGTCACCTGCACCTCAGCTAGAACATTAATCTCTAGGATATATAAATATCTCAAAAAAAACTTAACACCAAAAATAAAGATGAAAATAAAAATAGAATAACTCAGGTAGTAAATGGGAAAAGAACTGAACAATCACTACACAGAAGAAATACTACTGGTCAACAAATATATGAAAAAATGTTCAACATCTCTAGTAATAAGAGAAATGCAAATTAAAACTGCACTGATATTCCATCTCACACTATTCGGAATGGCAATCATAAAGAATACAAGTAATAATAAACATTGGCAGGAATGTGAAGGAAAAGGTTTACTCATACATTGCTGTTCACACTGCATATTGGCCCAACCACTGTGGGAAGCAGTACAGAGATTTCTTATAAAATGTAGAACGGAACCACCATTTGAGCCAGTTATGCTGCTCCTAGGTTTATACCCCAAAAACTTAAAATCAGCATACTACAGCAATGCAGCCACACAAATGTTTATAGATAAATTTACAATAGCCAAACTATGTGGAACCAACCTAAGTGTTCTTCAACAGATGAATAGATAAAGAAAATGTGGTATATATGCACAATGGGCTATTACTTAGCAATAAAGAAGCATAAAATTTTGACATTTGCTCATCAATGGATGGAAATGGAGAATATTATGCTAAGTGAAATAAGCCAATCCCCCCCCAAAAAAGCCTAATGTTTTCTCTGATATGTGGATGCTAATCCACAACAAGGGGGAGGGGAGGGAAAGGAAGAATAGAAGTTGGTTGGATTAGACAGAGCAGAATGAAAGAATAGAGAAGAGATGGGCATCAGTGAGACAGTAGAATGATTCAGACATAACTCTCCTATCCTTACATATAAATACACAACTAGTGTTAACTCCACATCATGTACAATCACAAGAATAGGATCCTAATTAGAATAAGATATACTCCACATATGTATAATATGTCAAAATACACTCTATTGTCATGTATATCCAAAACAAATAAAAATAAATAAATAAAAATGATATTATGTGCCAGAATCTGTGCCAAATACCTTCCAGATACACATGTCAATTTTCCAGATCACTAATTCTAATAATAAAGGACAATATTTGCAAAAATGCAATGATAATACCAGAATTTGTATGAAAAGGAATATACAAATAGAAACTGTAAACAATATTTTCCCCTTTGTTCTTCAGATTTCAAATAACTCAGTGGCTAATGTCAAAGCTACTTTTATAAGTTACATTTAATGAAAGGCATTACATGATTTCTTAAAAAATAAAATCAAATACTAAGTTCTGGTAATGGATTTTTTAAACAAATGTATTTTTTATAATCCTCTCTTTATGACAAAAAGGTCACAAATCCGAATTTAGAAATTAGACATTTATTTAAAAGAAAGTTTATAGCTGTTACTTTCTCAAATGTGGAGAAACCTAGATGACAGTCTTCATTATTACTTGAACAAATTATAATACTTTGTATTCACATGATCACAGAAAGTTAGCATTTCACTCATGCACTTATATATGATAAAATATGCTATTACAATATATTCTGTGTTATTTGTACTGACTAGGTAGTCATGGATTTTATAATTTATAATAAAATGAAGGTACTACTTGCACAAAAGCAAGGTTGAAAACTTGTTCTATTTAGGAATATAAGGAATACTAACTGGTTCACATGGAAAAATGTGTCTGTCAGAGAACACATAAAATAAGAAACTTTAATTAAGTTTTTGAAGTATGCTTAGTGAACAAATAAGGGAGAAATTAAATAAAAAATGCTTATTTTAAAAATATTATATTAAGGTAAATTCTTCAATCTTTACAATGAGAACTTAATGAAAGAACAATACTAACTTTAATGAAGGAACTAAGTAGAAACATCAACTACATAAAAGAGAAATAGAAGGCAGAAATTTGTAAAAGCAAAGTGTGTAAAAAAAGAATGAACCAAGAGAATGATAAGAAAATAATTTCAAGAAGCAATTTTAAAAAATAGTTCTAAAAATAGAGATAAATATGAGAAGAATCAAAACTTAAGAAAATAAAGGTTGTATTTAAAAAATGATTAGTAAATTAGTCATTATTGTTTATTTTTCTTTCCAAATAATATTATTTCATTTTTTTGCTTTCCTTTATGAAACAAATATTTCAGTAGTGATTGCATAGTTCTTCAAATATTTTTATTGAAAAAAATTATAGATGTCATCTGATTGTCTCAGCCACAAATGTGGTGTTTTATACATTTATATACTACAATGATAAATTAAGTGATTATAAAGTTGACTAGACCCTAATGCTTTCTATTGTGGATCCATTAAAAACTGAACACAGAGTTCTATATCAAAGGCAAAAAAATGTAGTTCTGAAAATATTTAAAAAAAAAACAAAATAATATTGGAATTTTAGAGAACTAATAGAATCTATAATTGATAACAGCCAGTTTTCTTAGAAGAGAAGACATTTTAAAAGAGGCATAGTGGCATATATCAGTAATCTCAGAAAATCAGGAGGCTGAGGCAGGAGGATTCAAGTTTGAGACCAGCCTCAGCAACTTGGCAAGATACTGTCTGAAAATAAAAGTATGAACAGGTTGTGGATATACCTCAGCAGTAAAGCATCCTGGGGTTACATTCCCAATACCACCCAAACACAAAAAAGAGATGTTTTCCAGAAGTAACTTTAACTAGCTTTTTATCATTGTAATCAAATACCTAAAAAGAACAACTTAAAGGAAGAATAGTTTTGGGGGGGCTCATAGTTTTAAAGGTCTCAGTCCATAAATAGCCAACCCCATTGCTCTAGGCCCATGGTGAGATAACACACAAATTGGAAACAGGTAACAGCCAAACAGGAGAGCTGCTCAGCTCATGGTGGGATCAGAAACAGAGAGAAGATGCAGCCTTCCAGGCACACCCTTAGTGATCCATCTTCTCCAGCTACACCCCACTTACCTACAATTACCATTCAGCTAATCCATTCAAAAAGGGTGGACCTACCTATTCAGTTATAACAGTCATGACCTAATCATTTACTTCTGAAAATCCCTGCATCAGCAGGAGCTTTGAGGGGACATCTCGTACACATACTATAAAAATGTCTACCTAAAGTCCTTGATAACCCAACAAACTAGGATTACCCCAGTATTGGTAACACTCAAATTTCATTAGATAATATAGGGTTACCCCGCCTATTTCTTCAGAAGATGCTTAGCTGTTTTCTAAGATTCCTGGAAATTTCCCTAGGAGTTTAGAAATATAGCAATGGGTGTCATGATGCTTTGCTTATTTTCATATTGCTATTTCTTATCTATGTCCTATTACCTGGGATTTTTTAGTCAGTTACATGTGCAGTTGTTATTATTGGTTCTAACACAACTTTCTTTAATCTCAGTCCATATAATTTTATTTTGTAATAATTTTATTTTGAGATTCCCACCAATCACAGTATTATCATCTTATTATTCTCCTTATGCAATAACATGTTAATTATGATATCCAATGTCTATAGGTAACTATGAAGTTTTATTTAAAAACCATATAGACATCAAGTTTGGGAGGAGGAAGCTAAGAGCTACAATCAGAAAAATGTTAGGTCCCTAACTGGTGCTCTCTTGGAAATTGAGAGAGAGAAAAAGAAAATTTAAATAGAGCTATAAGATGCTAAAGGAGAAGAGGAAATAAAAAAATAAAAGATAAAAAAGGAAAAAAAAAAGAATATAGATCCCAGAAAGGGAAGGATGAAAAGAGGCTAGGAGGTACTTATGGGAAAACTAGTGTTGCAAAGAAGTAACATCTTGAAACAGAAATTAAGTAGAAAGCTATATGGAGAACTTTCATGAATGAAAGAGAAAAGTATACAAAGGTGTGTTAGGTTAGTGATTCCCCTGTTAAAGAGATGAATTAATATAGGTAAAAAAAAATAATATACAAAATACAAACCATAATTTTAATATCAAATACAAAAGACATAAAATTACTCTGTCAGATGTTTCTGAACATTTATATTCAAGTTCTGTTCTTCATTCAGAGTTGTTAATAAGAAATGTGTAAATCAGACCAGTCTGTGCACCATACTTAGTGTAACTCTGGTTTATTATTTTTTCATCTCAAATTGATAATAAACATACATAGAAGAGAATATGAGTGTGCAATTTGGAATAACTTATACTAGTAGAAAATGAAAACGAATTTAACACAAACCATTAATGATAGGACTGTGCAGTCTGCAAATAACTAGCATTTTAAAAAGAGGGAAGACAATGGTTGAGAGATGTCAAATTTAAAGGTGACAATATTTGACACAGTTTTTCAAAATGCTGTCTTGCTCTAGTTTCAGGGTTCTGGAGTTTGGTCATTTCCATCTCTTAAATAACTAATGAAGTCCATACCCCCACTACCTCTGTTCTCAAGATTTCATGCTCCGTTTGCTCCATTCCTCAATATAACTGTCTTAATCACTCTAACATCAGGTATCTGCTAACCAGGGCCAGCCTCTCCTCCCTGGACTCATTCAAATTATTCAAGTCAGCTGATCTTACACCTGCTTTCTCTACTTCATCTTTTAATGCCTGCAGAAACCACAGTCTCACTCTCTCTATCTGTGACTGATCTAGCTGCTTATCCTGCTTCATCTTTTCATTTCTGCAGAAGCCACAGTCTCTCTCAGTCTGTGACTGATCCAGGTGCTTTCCCTGAGGTCCTGTTTGGTCTGCTGTGTGTTACCCAGGGAACTTTAAGTAAAACAAAGTGCTTCTCATTTTCTTGTTTAGGTCTGCTACTATTATTCACACAATGACCTCATTAACACTGTGCCTAGTTTCTATGAAAGGGGAACATACATGTAATTCAAACAGAAATGTGAAGTCAAAACAGATAATGTGATTAATCTTAAAAGCCATTTAACCTATGGGCATTAGTGAATGGAAGGAGGCAGAGGGGCCTTCTTACCTTTGTTTTGGTAATGTTTTCTGACCCACCTATTATATAAGTGTGTTAAATTTGGGAAAGTTTGTTGAATTGAATATTTGTATGTGAATTGTTTGTATTTATTTTTATATTTAACAGTTAAATAAGAAATTATCATTAAAATATTTTTTAATTTAGAAATTTTCAAGAGTATGTATGGGTCTAAAATTTAATTGTGGATTAAATAATTATTAAAAATATATTTTATTGCAAGAAAGAATAAACCCCTGATATATTTTGAAGCTCAATAAATCATAAAACTGAAATAATAATGGAAAATAATAATACTTAGAATTGAATGGTGATGTCAATACTGTTTCTAAATGTGTAAAATGAAAATAAAGTAACATTTTGAGGAATATGTAGTTTTAAATGCTTGTGTAAAAAAGTGATAGCAGAAACTATAATTCAATTTTCCTCCTTGAAATATTAGAAAACATGCAATAAAATAATGAAACAAAAATGCAAATAGACAATACATATTAATAAATTATTTAATGCATAAGAAAGTATTGTATAAACATTTATTTACATTATAAGAAACCAAAAAATGAAGCAAAAATGTACAGAATTGAAAGCAACAATAAACAATTCTACATTTGTTGGAAGCTTCAACAGTAATAGTTGTGAACATTCTTGATATTGGATAGAACAAGCACACAGAATATAAGAAAATAGAAATTATAAGCAATATAATAAAATAACTAGATGTAGTACACATATACAGAAAACTACTAAATAACAATAGCATATGCATTTTTCTCTTATAGAAATGGGACATACTCCTTTGTGATTGCTTTTTTTATCCATTGGTTCCTTAAAAGTGTGTTGTTGAAGCATGGTATTGGCACCAAAAGACTTGTAGACCAATGGTACAGAATAGAGGACACAGAGACAAACCCACATAATTACAGTTATCTTATATTAGACAAAGGCACCAAAAACATATTTTGGAGAAAAGATAGCCTCTTTAACAAATGGTGCTGGGAAAACTAAAAATCCATATGCAAAAAAATGAAATTAAACCCCTATCTCTCACCATGCACAAAACTCAACTCAAAGTGGATCAAGGACCTAAGAATTAAACCAGACACTCTGTGCCTAATAGAAGAAAAAGTAGGCCCAAATCTCTATCATGTTAGATTAGGCCCTGACTTCCTTAATAAGACTTCTATAGAGTAAGAATTAAAGAAACAATCAGTGAGATGAATAGAGAGCCTACAGAACAGGAATAAATTTTTACCACACACACATCAGATAGCGTATTAATCTCTGGTGTTTAACTTTTTGAGTTCTTTAAACATCAAAAAAAAAAAACCCAATCAATAAATGGGCCAAGAAACTGAACAGACACTTCTCAGAATATGATACAATCAATCAACAAGTATATGAAAAAGTGTTCAACATCTCTAGAAATTAGAAAAATGAAAATCAAAGATTTTCTAAGATTTTTACTCTAAGATTTCCTCTCACTCCAGTCAGAATGACAGCTATTAAGAACATAAACAACAATAAGTGTTGGCAAGGATGTGGGGGAAAAAGCACATTCATACATTGCTGGTGGACTGCAAAATGATGCAGTTAACATGGAAAGAAATAAAGGAGATTCCTTGGAAATTGGGAATGGAACCACCATTTTACTCAGCTATCCCACTCCTTGTTCTATATAGCCAAAGGATTTAAAAACAGCATACTACAGGGACACAGCCACATCAGTGTTTATAGCAGCACAATTCACAATAGCTAAACTGTGGGACCAACCTAGATGCCCTTCAACAGATGAATGGATAAAGAAAATGTGGTATATGTACACGTTGGAATACTATTCAGCATTAAAGGAGAATAAAATCATGTTATTTGCAGATAAATGGATGGAGTTGGAGAATATAATGCTAAGTGAAGTAAGCCAATCCCAAAAAACCAAATGCTGAATATTTTCTCTGATATAAGGATGCTGATTCATAATGGGAATAGGGCATGGATCATGGGAAGAACAGATGAACTCTAGATAGGGCAAATGAGAGGGAGGGTAAAGAAGGGGGTCTGGGAGTAAGAAAGGAAGCGGAATGATATGGACATCATTATTCAAAGAACATGTAAGAAGATATGAATGGTGTGACTCTATGTTGTGTACAACCTGAAATATGAAAAATTGTGCTATATATGTGTAATATGAATTGAACTTCATTCTGCTTTCATATACAATGTATTAGAATAAATTTTACAAAAGTATATACTCTGCAAAATAAATTGTAGGAACAAAAAAAAAAATCCAAGAGTACGTTGTTGAATTTCCACTATTTTGTGAATGTTGTGGTTTCATTCTATTATTGATTTATAAGTTCATTGTGCTGTGGTCAGAGAATATGCTTTATAATTTTATCTCTTTAAGTCCATTAAGATATGTGTTTCTTAATATTGGAAATTACAAGACTTAGAGATAAACAAAAATTAAAACTCAGCATATAAAAAAATATGGGATACAGCAAAAGCGGGCTAAAGTGAATACTTACAATAAAAAAGGAAGATCTCAAAGCAAAAGCAATTTAACTTTACAGTATACCCAAGTAGAAAAAGAGCAAATGCAACCTAGAACTATCAGAAATAAGGAAATAGTTGTGATTAGTGTAGAGATAAATAAATAAGTAGAATACAAAAATAGTAAAGTAACTAAAACCAAAGTTTGGTTCTTTGAAATGCTTGAGAAAAATGTCAAACCTTTACCTAGATGGACAAAGAAAATAGAATGAAGTCTCCAATTACAAGAAATCAGAAATGACAGTGGAAACAATACTACTGATTCTACATAAATAAAAGTTTTAAAAGAGTTTACAATGAGCAATTATGTGTAAACAAATTTGACAAAGTAGAGGAAATGGGCTTGTAATTGGGAATATAAAACATTCTAAGATTAAGTTATGAAGACACAGAAACTCTGAATAAACCTAAAACTAGCAAGAGAATTAAATCAATAATCAAAAATCTCTTAACAAAGAAAAGACCTGGACCTGATAGCTTTTACTGAGAATTTTCTCAAGCATTTAAAAAACTTATGCCAATATTTGTGAGACTTTTCAAAAAAAAATAAGAAGAAAGGATGCTACCTGATTCATTCAATGAGGCCACAATTTCATGATATCCTATAGATGAAACAAAAATTAAATTGTAGATCAAAATTGCTTATTAATATGAAAAAAAATCTTAAACAGAATGTTAGCAAACTACATTCATCAAAATATTATAACGATTATTCATCACAACAATGTTGAGTTTATTCCTGGAAGCAATGCATGTCCATCAACAGATCAATGGATAGGCAACTCTGGTATACACTTAAAATGAAATATTGTTCAGTCTCAAAAGGAGAGTAAACTCTGACATCCTATAATGAGAATGAATCTCGATGCTATTGTAAGTGAAATAAGCCAGTTCTCTCTCTCTCTCTCTCTCTCTCTCTCTCTCTCTCTCTCTCTCTCTCTCTCTCACACACACACACACACACACACACACACACTATATATATATATATATATATATATATATATATATATATATATATATATAAAACATGATTCTATTTCTATGAAATACTTATAGTAGTCAAAATTACACCAGAAAGTAGAATGGTGACTATCAACACTTGAGGGGAAAATGGGGAATTATTTAATGGATGCTATAATCTAAATTCTGATGTTTCCTCAGAATTTATATGTTAAAAGCTAATTACTACTGTGTGTACATTAAGAGGCTGGACCTTTCAAATTTGACTAGGTCATAATGGCAAAGCCCTCTTGAATGGGATTAGTATCTCTATAAAACATGCCCAGAAAGCTTCCTTGTCTCTTCTGTCATTTGAGAACATAGTTAGAAGGTACCATCTATGAACCAGAAAGGAGGCAATATCCAGACAATGAATATCCTGTCTCTTTGATCTAGGACTTACTAGCCTAAGAACTGTGAGGAATAAGTTTGTGTTTATAAATCACCAACTTATGGTATTTTTAATAAAAGTACAGAGTGTCAGTTTTGCAAGGTTCTACTAGCTCTAGGGATTGATGGTGGTAAAGACTGAACAATAATATAAATTTACCTAATACCTCTGATCTATATCGTCAAATGGTTATTAGTAGATTTCACATGTGTTTTCTACAATAGAAATTTGCCAAAAGATGAAAATTAAAACTCAAGTTGAAAAAAATTGTTATAGTGGGTATTAAAAAATGTGTAAAGAAATCCAAGTGAGATGATAAAATCAGAAGCTGGTTCTCAGGAAAGTTATCTCTTACATAGAAAACTAGACTACAAATCAGAATAAATGATCATATTTAGGACAAACAGGGATTTACAAAATAAGAATCAAATTGAATATCACTAAGGCAGGAATTTAGTGCTTTGTGTACTTATTTCTTATTGTTTCTCACCAGGAAAATTCATTGTGAATTTTCCCTCATTTGGTGAAAAGTAACAGATACTTTAAGATAGCTAATGATTATCACTGAAATGGAAGTTCCTTGACCTTTGGTTATGTCTTCATTAAGAATAAAAACTTTAAACAATGTCTTGTATATATTAAAAAACTCCATAATTATGTTGAATCACTGAATTATATCACAAATTATCACAGAAATTTATTCATCAACCAGTCAGTCATTGAAGTTCAAATCTAGGTTAAGACTAGGTCCTAATTAGAATTTTAAGTTTTGATTCTTTATAACATATAGATTTTTATTTCATATTTGGGCACTGTGTTGTTTGCATTCATAAAATCATTTGTGCTATAATATTTTTCTTTGCTAAAGTCTTTATCTTTATATGTCATAGTTAAATTTGTTTTAACTGTTATATAAAACATAAAAATTATACATAGTAAATAGACAATGTGACATTTGTGTATATATATATATATATATATATATACTTTGTGCAACAATTAATTCAATTTAAACATCTCTCTTCTAAAATGTTATTTCTTTATAATGAAATTTCAAAATCTTTTCTTGTAGCATCTTGAAATATGCAGTACATGAAATAGAACTTCATATTGAGCAAAGGGTCAGACATTTCTGATCAAAGGCCATATTCTCCCCTTGATTTGTGGATCATTTTAATCTTCATTTTGAAAAGAGTTCAGAAATCAAGCAGTCAAGCAAGGGGGAAAAGACATGATATAATATGAATACAGAAACTAAATTGCCACAGGGAGTAAGATATAAAAAAAGGAATATTTGGATCAAGCTGGTAGACATAGCTGCTTTCAATTTACAGTAAACTTGTAGAATAAAGAAACATATTAAATAACATCATATGTTTTCCACCAGCAAAATCCAGGCCGTAGAAAATAACATAGTAAAGGACTTAATAACTTTGACCAAAAGAAATTTTTTTGAAGAAAGTAGATTTGGCCAGGATATTTATACTTGAAAAGATATTAACTATGAGTTGATAATTTTTAAGATAGGTGATGGATACTTGTGGTTTCACTATACCATTATCTCTGTATAGGAGTACATTTGAAAGTTACATGTAGAAAAATTATAGAAACATAAAAAGTAGGAGTCACTTATTGAGAATTTGTGGTAGATCCCTTGACAAACCAACTTTTCAATGCTATATCATTAAAATATTTTGTGAATTAAGTATTTTTGTTCACAGTTTAAAAATAAAACTCCATTTCAAATCATTAAAGTATATTGTCTGTGGTCATAGCTAATAAGAGAGGATTAAGCCTGTTAGGGTGTTTGAGTAGAGATGGTGCTTGCAGGGGGCAAAGATTTGTAGGCAGAGAACAATTATCAGTAATTGCCTCCAAGAGAGGGTCCTGGGGGAAGGGCTTTTTATGGGTTTGTAAGGATTGGCAGGGGTTAGCAGGTGCTGTGAGAAGCAGGATGTTCTTTAGACTCTTGGGGTGCTTCTGGCAGGACCCTTACAGCAGCTTCCTCGAGATGTGTTTGTTTTGTTCACCAGTCACTGGGATCTTGATGTTCAACTTCATTTTTTCAGGTGCTGTTATACCTTGCCATAATTTTCTACTTACCTAGGACTCAAAGATAATATTGTAACAAAGGAGAATTAGCTTGGTCTTATCAAATTCTCATTGTTTTGGAATTATTCTTAACTGGAAAGATGGGCAACGATCCATCTCCTCTAGCTGCTTCCTGCTGTTCTGGGGCACAGAGCTGTCCCTAATACTGGTAAGAGGACAAAGGTGATGGAGGGAGGGGCCGATAAAAAATTGTCCTACATATTATATCAGAAACAACTTATATGTCTGAGAGTGTCTCCCACAGTTGGAATGGGGGTTTGGATAAATGAGACTGAGAAAAAGAGACAAAGTCCAAAGATTAAGTTGGAAGCAATTACTTCTAGGGGTCTATGAAAGATCATAAGTAAAGCTTCTGGGAGAACCCACTAGCTCCCAGTTTTTATAATTTTCTTGTTCACTTCTGGCCTTTTTGATATGCTATCAAGATTATCTAGGACCTGGTCTTACTCATTAACATAAAAGCTGCACTCTTGTAATAGGGCACAGCCTCCAGCTAGGTCTAATGAATGCAGATTTTGAAGAACTGCACTACCAAAGAGTTGATTTGTTTTTAGACTGCTTGGAGGGTAGCAGCCTGTCACCAACTTTTTGATTTAAAGAGAAAGAGTTAAATGTTTGGATTGAGTGAGCCATCCCTCCTGTTCTCAATGCAATTCCTATTTGAAGTCCAGGAAGGATGAGAAGAGATATTGGTTCAGCTCTGTGTTTTCAGACCCAGGGTCTGTCTACAGTTTGTGACAAGGGTACAGGGATTAGTGAATTGGAGAAATATAAGACAAAGACTACAGAGATGAAGGTTCAGTGTCCTTTCCAGGTGGGAGAAAGCAGAGGAAGGCTGTGTTCCCACAAAGAGTGTACATGGGAGTTAGGGTCAAGGCAGCAGGACATGGCGAGTTGGCCTGCTTGGGATTGAGTAGGAGAGGAAAGGAGATAAATTCCTTCAGATGCCAATGGACCCGATAAAGTGTTTTTAGAGTAACTTTTCTTTTTATATTAACACTTAACCTCAAAGACTCTATTTGAGACATCCATTTTTAATGTAAACAGGAATTGCCACCAGAGATCAATTTTCTACCTTTTCTCCATCCATACTTCCATACTTATAAGAAGTACTTATCCGAATACATATTTTGTCTTAAAATCCAATGTAAATATTGAGAATGAGTGAGAGAGTTATTTGGCCTTGTTCAGCATATTTATCTATGCTTAGGGAGCAGAGACTTTATGCTTTGTATACATTCATAAGCATGTGCGGAGACAGTGATGAGGATTTAGGCTTTAAAAATAATGACACAGAATAATGTCTCTTGGGACCCCAGAAGTAAAGAAATATGACTAGTTTCAAATGCATAAACAAAGGCACGGACCCACACATATGATTTTATTAATTCATTCATTCATTTAGTTTAGTATGTTTACCCAATAGATGAGTTACTGTTTTGTCACTTGACTAATCAGAATGTGTTGCTTTTCCCAAATATTTGTGACTTTGAACTAGGAGGATACAAACAAAATAAGCATCTTAAACACTCCACTGTCATACTCCTATTCATAGTATGAGAAACAGAATTTCTTTTATAATTTTGACCATACTTCGTAGAAGGAATTCTGAAGAAAAAGGGTTGAATAATTAACACTGCAAACTATCTAATTCTTTTAGCAAAGCTTATTTCACAGTTTTGCTTCAGTGTTCACCAGCTGTAGAGAAGGCAATTCAAACTCCCTAAATTAATCCCAGCTGCAGTGCTTGCAACACAATTAACACGTTTAAAAGTGATAAATATATGTTAAAAAACAACAATTTGGGGTCGATTTAAAATGAGCTATCAGAAAGTCGGAGATTGCCTAAATCCTATTCATTTCTTGTCTGGTAATTGTAAATTTCAATAATCAATTTGGAATTGAGGAGAGGTTTAAAATTAATAAATTTTAGTACTATTTTCAAATACATATGTTCTATTTAAACTCAAAATGAAAGATATGGTTAGAGAAGTGTTTCATATATTTAGATAAAATGAAATACTGATACTGACTTATTCAGTTAGACATTATAGTCACACTAGAAGTCTTAGTAGTGAAATAAGAAAACAGAAAACTAAAAAGTATACATATTAAGAAGAAAAATGTAAAGTTTTTAAAGAGAAGGGAGAAAATAATTATGTTGCTATCGAGGTGATACCTTTTGGACAAATAGTTAGAAATAGTACTTGTGGCTCTCAGTTTCTCAATTACCTGCGCATCATGATTTACAAGCCAGATAACATTTAATGTTTGAAATAGAAGGAAATCACTAAGATTTTGGAAATAGTGATTTGATGATCTATGTACCTGGAAATGGTCTGGGGACTTCCCACTGCCATTTTTCACATCAATCCCACATCTCCAGAATCCAAATTTGGAAATATACCCAGCTTGACTGAGATAATATTTATGCAAAAATAATTTGTGCCACTAGGGGCGTCCAGAATTTAAGTTGAGAAAATCTTTGGTAAATGAATGACAGGAGCATTGTGCACTAGACATTCTCCTCTTTGTGTCCATTTTGTCATTTGATTCTCACAATAATCACTTGAGTATTATTATATGCCTCTTTATACTTAAGGAAAGTGAATCCCACTATAAATAAGGATTTTCCAAGTTAAATAAGCTAATGGACATACTTTAATGGAAAAACAATATACTGCACTATAGTTTTACTCCAATGATGTAGTGTTTTTAAACTTTTTAAAACTATCACTTAATATACAATGCTTTTTATTTTTTAATAAATTAAGTGTAAGATATAAACTATACACCTTTATCTGAGATAATTTAGCATCTTCATTTTGAGTAGTGGCTATTCATATTAATAGTCTTGAATCAGAGATGTGGCAGACAAAATAGCTCTCAGACTTGGTGATAAATAGAGGTCAACAGAAGATAGTACATCAATATGATTCTTTAAAATGGGAACTTAAAGGGGTCTGAAAAAAATGAAAATCTGCTACTAGTAACAAAAACAAACTTATATAAAGCAATAATGTTTTAAGTTTCAACATATGAAGTTTTAGATTTGAAATGATTGCTAAAAGAAATATTAATAAAATGAATGCTTGGAAATTGCTAAGTGATTTATTAAATTATTAAAACACATAATTATTATTAACTATTAAAACACATAATTACATATGTGTTTTAGGAGACAAGTTAAGGAGATGTTGTAGGGGCCATTTACTCTTAAACTTGGAAAGAACAAAATAAATCTGGAAATTTATAGGAATTAACTAGATTCCCATAAATGGCTTCTGATGGAATACCAAACCTTATCAAAAAAAAGAGAGATTATATTAATTATCACAAAATATGAAAAGTAAAATATTAAATTGGATTTTCTAAATTTGATAAAAAGAATCAACCTAATATTACATCTTTACACTGTTGTACTGGGTATTTTCTTGTTTTTTTGTTCATAGAATTTTTAATGCTTCTATACCCTCAAAAAGTAGGTGCAACTATTTAAAATTTCAACTAGTCAGATAAGGTAATAATTGGCTTGCTCATGATCATATACAGATGAATTTTGGAGTTAGGACTCAAAATTATAATTCAAAGCTTATCTGTTTCTTATATAATATCCAATTCATTTAGAGAAAAAAAACCAGAAACACTAGAAAATAAGGCCATTTTTAATAAAATAAAATATATATAAAATTAACAAAGGTATATTTTGCATGAAATTTTTCCTCCTTATTTTTTAATACATTGTTTGCAATTGTTTACTTTTTTCCTCCAGGCATTCCATCTCTTGTTAGAATGTCAAATTTTTCAGCATCCTTTTTTTGCACTGAGGATTTCACCTAGAATGTTAATTTCCATTCACTTACTTCCTACAGGTATCTTTTTCAAGTGTGTGTTCTTGGTAATTTTAAATTTAACTTATTGAAATCAGAAACCCTTTAATATGAATTGTATTAATATGTCAGCAAATAGTGCCATTATTCACCTAGACATTAAAGGTAGCAGTATTGAGGCATTGACTTATCCCTTCATTTTTCTGTCATATTATTCCTCATCATCCAGTTAAAGAAACCTCGCATGTGTCTTTTCTGTCTGCACCTACAGAATGTCGTATTTTGCCTTCTCAAACATTTTCAAACAAATTATCACAATGGGCAACTAGCTGCTTTCTTACCTCTAAGTGTTCAACCTTCCATCTTTCCTGCCTACAAATATGTATCTACAAAAAAAAAACAGCCTAGGAAACTTTAGTTACTCTTTATAATCACAAAACTTTCCATTTTCTAATTATAGCATATCTCAGGGCTTCATGAAAATGCTTTAAGTGGAATTATGGTACCTACAAAGAAAATGTGCTACCTTAAAGTCTTAAATTGCCATTACAATTTGTGACAGTTATCCATAGTGTCAATTTTGCTATTCAAATAAGAAATCTCAAGCAAAGGTTCCTAATCCTTCTTAATTCATTATGGCATTAGTGTTTCAGAAATTTTTCGTATTAATTCTGGGCAAAAGAAAGATGATAGAGAATCACAATCCATAACAGTTGCGTTTATTAAGTAGACAGGTATAAATAACTTATTAAGTATGTATGTCCTAACATTTTGTTTGCTGTTTGGGAAACTATTATATGTAAAATGAAGGGAATAATAATAATTTTAATTAATTTAAAAATATTCACAAGTACTAGGTGATGTTTACATCTGTTGGCATTGCAATTTCTCAAAGCATAAACTCAGACCTTCACCACCATTCTCATTTTCTGTTCAACATCAATTTTTCCTTAGTGCTGGTTTTATCTTAGAGTGCTTTCTAAAAATACAACTTTGCAAAAATGTCATCCAAAACAATTTAGTGTGATCTAATGTTAAGTCTGTTTAACTACCTGGAGTTAGAAGTTCATGCATCCACTGAGATATTCAGCATCACGAATTTCCCTAGAAAATATAATATAAAAAAAAAACCACCTAATTTTTCTGCAGAACCCTGTGGTAACATGGCACATAATTTGGAAAATAAACATCTAAAACAAAAACAAACACAAATAAAAGATCCTTACAAGTCTATGTTTTCACTAGAATGCTTATATAATTCATATTTAATCAGTCACACATGCACACATGGGAAAAAAACACCCTTAATATACAAGGGAATTTGTATATTCTATGCTGTGAGCCTGAATCATGATAGAAGCATGTGATTCGGTCTCTGGACTGAATTTTTTAAAATGCTACTTCTTAACTATATGGTTATGTATACTAATGTTATATAAGATAAATATAATCACACTAGAAGTCTTAGTAGTGAAATAAGAAAACAGAAAACTAAAAAGTATACATGTTAAGAAGAAAAATGTAAAGTTTTTATTCTGTACATACAGGAAATCTGAAAATATCAACAACAAAATATTGTCTTGAAACTTGTGTGTGATCATAGGAAGGTTGTAGGATAAAAGGTGAAAGTCAATTTCTTTTCAATATTCTAGTAATGTACAAGTAAAAGTTGAAATTTAAAACACATTATTGTTTACATTAGGAGCCCTGAAGTGAAATATTTACATATAAATCTAACAAAAAATATACAAGATCTAGATGATGAAAACTATAAAACTCAGATGCCTAATAAATTAAAAGATAGTCCATGTTTATGGATAAAAAGACTGAATATCATCAAGGTATCAGTTCTTTCCAATTTAGTGTACAAATTCAATTTAATCTCAACCAAAATCCCAGAAAATCATTCTGAAGATACTGATTCTAAAGTCAGTATGAAAATTCAAACAATCTAGAATAGACAATATAATATTGAAGGAACAAAAATTTTGAATACTTATAGCAGCAGTTTTGAGATTTTAAATTTTTAATCAGCAGGAAAGTGTGATACTAGAAAGATAATAGATACATAGACAATGGAAACAAAATTAAGAGTCCAAAAATAGGCCCACATAAATATTGTCAATTGACATTTGACAAACTAACAAAGACAATGGAGAAAAGACAATGCTGGAACAATGAGATATCTGCATTCAAAAAAAAAAAAAAGAAAGAAAGAAAGAAATCCAGATATAAAACTTAATGTTTTTCACAAAAATGAATTTGAAATAGAACACAGACATAAATGTTACATGGAAAATTATAAAATACAAAATTCTTAAGAGTTTACATGGAAAAATCTCAATAAACTTAGGCATGAACATGACATTTTAAAATGCAAAACTAAAGGTATGATATATGAAGAAAATATTTATTAGCAGTGCTTCCTTAGAAGTAAAATGTGTGCTCTCTAAAAGACACTGTCAAGCTTATGAAGGGTCAAGCTTCAAAATCTGAGAAAGTATTTGCAGAAGACATGTCTAATAAAGTCCTCTGAGGCAAAGTATACAAGGAATCCTTAAAACTCAACACTAACAAATGAAAGCTCATAGAACAAAATAGATAAAATACTTGAATAGATGTGCAAACCTGCAAATAAATACTTAAAGCAACTTAATCATAATTGTCAAAACTTGGAAGAAACCAAGATGTCCTTCAGCAGGTGATCGGATAAACTGTAATACGTGAACAATGGGATACTTCTCACTACCAAAATGAGCTATCCAGCAATGAAAAAAAGTGGAGGAAATAAATACATATTGTTAAGTAACAGAAGTCAAAGTATAAGGGCTACACACCATGTAATTACAAAAAAAACCCAATATTCTGGAAAAGGCAAAATTATGAAAACATTGAAAAGGTCAGTGGTTTTCAGGCTTTGAAGGAGGAATATGAATGGATAAAGCAGAGAATTTTTAGGCCCAGTGCAATAACTCAGCACATCTAATAATGGGTACGTGTCACTGTTCATGTTTCCAAATGTATAGAACCTAGAACATCAAGTGTGAGCTCTAAGGTTGGCTGGTATTTTAGGTGATAGGTATATATCATTGCAGGTTCATCAATTACATTTGTAACATTGGGCCACTTTGGTGAGAGATGTCAATAATGCAGTAGTAGCATATTGAGGTCAAAAAAAGATCTCTGAATATTTGTTTTTTTTCCAACTATCACACTATTGTCTACTTTCATAATTGTAGAAGTTGTTGAAAATGAACATACATTTTTTTTTCTAGTCAGGTTATCAGAAACTCAGAATGTTACCCAAAATTGTAAAATTAAGGTGAAACACTTGACTTAGAACTTTTTGAAAGACACCAGACAGTTCTCTTGCTCAGACAGTTCTATTATCTGACAACATTAACAGTGTGACAGCGGAGCAGGTATCCAGTGTATACAGATATATTATTTCCAAGTCCATGTTCTTTGCATGTTATTCATTGCTTTAACATTTGTCTCACTTCATTAAAGAGGAAGTTCAGAGCTCAATGAAGTCCTGCCTCTAAGAATGTCTTATTGTACAACATACATGCAAAATAAACAGACTACCAATTGCTTAAAGAAAATAGGTTTTTATAGTGTTATGTCTTAATTATAGTCTTTCACCATTTATTCTTAGTCCCAAGACAACATTTATTGTTACACATCTAAAACCAAATTTAACGTGAATTTAGAAATCTAAATCCTTAAAAAAAAAGACATTACTAGTTTCTTGGATGCTATGTTGCTTTGTTGGATTACAGAAGAGAGAAATACTGGCAAGGCTGTTTTATGTCTAATTTAAGATTTGATTCTCTTTTGTACAACAAGGGAGCACGTCTGGGATACGGGTGGAATTGCTAGTAAAGGCAAGAGGAGAGACTCGGAGTTCAAGGTCCATTTCCAATAATACAGTCTGAACTATTATCCAAGGCCAACGTCAAGAGAGCTATTCAGATCAGTTCTGCATTATAAAAGTTGCTGTCCTAAGGATGAAGCTTTTTATGTTTTTTTTTCCCCCTTCATTCCAGGAACTTTATTTCTAAGGGAGATTTCAATTGCTTTGTGTCGGACTTCAATAAATCTGGGCCAACAACCAAACTGCCAGAGGGAACTATAAAGCTGAATGAGATCTAAAAAGATTTACTATTAGTCAATGTGTAGAGAGAAATTTATTCAACCATTAAAGATTATATTTCCCAACCAAAAAAAGAAAAAGAGAATGAGTGGGAGTGAGTCTTATATCAACAGATTGCCAATGAAATCCAGGTGTGTGTGTGAGGGGTTAATGCAGGGTGGTCTACAGCATTACCCGTATCACCGTGTCCATTTCTCAACATCCAGTGATCATCACAGACGTATTGAGAGCAACACACATCTGTGGAATGCATCGTCCTCAAAAGTTCACTCACCAAAGCAATTCCCACCAGGTTTAACCTGTGAATTATGTCTGCAAAAATATAGTTATTACTATTTTCCATTTCTGCGCTGATGCCTAGCTGTACCCAACTTCTTTAAAACTGAATTGGTTACATGTGAAGCTTGAGGGAAAGTCAGTCAAATAATGTTGAAAGTACTAATGAGTAAACTTCTGAGAGATTCTTTTGATTGTCTGAAGATTGACTGCATTGAATTGAACACTTATCTGAATTTCCTTCTCTGTTTTGTTTTAATTTTATGGGGGTTTTTTTTTTTTGGTAAGGTTGAAGAAATATTACCTTCTGTGTTTTGCAATAATATGAAACTTTTTGATTATTGATGTCACATAAAGCCAATCATATTATATTTAATGATCATTTAGTGAAATAGAATATATAATATATAATATAATGGAGAAACAGTTTCCTTGGACATCCCTGTATTTACCAGGAAACTTTCTATTTACATCAGTATGGTCATATACCACTCAATATATTAACCCTTAAATAGAAGGGACACAATCTATGGTTGTAGTAGGATGTAATCAAATGAGTCATTGCTTAGATTAAAGTAGACACACACACATACACACAGTAGTTTACAGATGGGATCTGATCTTGTTCCACTTTCAAATACCCCTGATAAAATGCATTTGTCCATTTTTTCCCTGAAAATAACTAAAAATTAATACAATAGTGAATATAAGAAAAAAATCTGCATAAAATTTGGACTGTTTTTTAATTATCCACTTGAACTTACAGTTTATCAAATCTCACTTGAGATTGATTAGACCTGAGTGCAAATGTACTTTGAGTCTTTATGTACATTTGTAAATAGGATCCTCTATCAACAGAGAAGGTATCATTAACTTCTTCTACCATCTACAGAAGCCAGAAATGTGACCTCAAAGAGTGTTACTTTTTACTCATGCTTTTTAATGAGAAGAAAAAAATTTTAAGTTAGCTAGTGTAGTTGGTTAGAAAAACAATTAAATGTATTTTCTCATTGTTGTCTCTGTTTCTAGTATAGGGAAAATGAATATTTAATGCTTGAAAAACCTCCACAATAAAGTAATTTAATAAATATGCATATGAAATATCTGAAAATCCCAAAAAGAATGGGGTGGTAGTATGATTAATAGTAATATTATGAAATTCTGTAGTTTGAGAAATTTCTCTGTTTATAAAGAAATAATAAGAGAAAATCCTGATAGAACCCATAGTTTCAACAGACAATTGTTTTAGTTACATTCATATTTCAATATAATTAACCTATCAATAAAAAACACTTTATCTAGGAAAGAATTGATTGGAAAAATAATGACTATCAAATCAACTTAAAATACATTATAAATTTCACTGATAATTTATAGGTACTTCATAAGATCCACAAACCTGTAGCTAAAGTATTATATAAACTTCCACTAGAGGGTAACTTTAAAAAGAAATAGCCCTTTAATCCTGTCATCTAAATAATTCTAATGTTTCCAAATGTTTACGTACATTTCTCAAAGAAATTTAAGAGTACTTTCCAAAATTGTAAATATGTACCCAAATCTCTTTACTATTACCCTTAATAACACTGTCAAACTCTCTAAACTTTAAGATTACAAGATCCTAATTTTCTATTTTTTCTTATTCATGTAATCACAATAATTCTTCACTCCTATATTATTTGTTTCTACTCTTGTTTTCTAGTTATCTCTTCACTCTGATTTTCAATGTATATATCATGAAAATTCAGAACTCCAACTGACTGATTAGTTGAGAAGTGAGAGAAGTTGGAAAGGTTACATCCAAGACAGAGATATCTTTGGGCATAAATGGGATCAAATAGTAGAATGTGAAGCAATAATATATATTATTATCACTCATATTAGTTACTTTTATTATTGTTACCTATGTATCAGAATATATTAGCTAATTAGTTCTCTTGAGAAAATCAGTTTCTGGTCTTTAGCAGAGAAAAAAAATCAGATTTCTGAAATTACACATTTGAAATAATGTCAAATTATGGTTACCATTTGAAATTTCCTTAGTGTACAATAGACTTGTATAACCATCTGTCCATCAAACAACAGTAAAAATATGTTTGTAGTTACAGATGTTGAACATTCTCTTCCTTTTAGTTTTTCTACCAGATTATATTTTTGGATAAAATATTAAATGATTATTGATCTGTGTGGATGTACATTGTCACAGTTTGGATTAATCAATTTACAGAAAATGTAGAACACTTTGCAAATAATAAAGGAAAGAGACATCATTTATGAAAACTAGCAAATAACTCCAGTCAGATAATAACTCTTCCTTTCATTGAAATATTTACATTTTAAGTTAGCTTTGGTTATGATGTATGGAGAATGTTTTTTCAATGTGCTTAGTATGAGTGGGTGTGTTTATGCATATGTGAGATATCATGCAGTGAATACGAAAGTACACAAGGTCAAGAATTAAGTTTAAATCACTTGGCAGTCTCCCTTTGAGGTTACCATATTGCCTTAAAATTGATTTGCTATAGACTTTGTGAAAAATCATGGAATTATTAAATGATTCACAATATTCGATATTGTGAATACTTTAAAAGAGAGACATGAAGAAAACAAAACAGTCTGAGAATGTGAATTCAGGAGGAATTTTAAAAGATGCATAGTTTTCCCTTCTATTAACTGTATTGACACACACTCATTGATTCTATTGGTTAAAGGCTATAGAATATAATGTTTTTTAACTGGGCATGGTCACACACACTTAAAATCCTAGTGCCTCAAGAAGCTGAGGCAGGAGTCAGCCTTTGCAATTTAATGAGACCCTAAGCAACTTAGTGAGACCCTAACTCAAAATAAAAAAATTTAAAAAAGAACTTGGGATATGGCTCTGTAGTTGAGCACCCCTGGGTTTAATCTCCTGCACAGCCCCACACATACACATTGTTTTCTAATATTTTTTGAAATATAACCTTATTCCTGATTATAGGAATAATTTAAAGGTTTCATATCCCTTATTCTGCTTATGATTCTGGATATAGTTTTACTACATTAGGGGGAAATTGTGTCTTCATTTAATAAATGAGCCAGAATTTTTGCATATTTTTTTTCAAAAAATTATCAGAATGAAGAACAAATAGAATGATAACTAGGTAAAGTAAGAAAGACAATACAAAATTCAATCTATTAATATAAAGCACAATTTTGTATTTACTCTAACAACCAAAGCTAATCTGTAAACCATTGAAAGGTTTGGGCTTTTTGTCATAAAAGAAGACTGATACATTTTGAATGGAAGAGAATTTTATGCATTTAATGTGCATTCTCCATTTCCTGTTATCTAGAAACTTGAATTTCTTTGTCTAAAAAATAAATATTCACCTCAAGCAACAGAGACATTTATAGTGGCAGTGATGAAAATAGTGGTGGTGTTGAAGGAGCTGGAATGTGTGGCAGCTGGGGGTTTTTAAGAGGAAAACGATACAGGAGGGGAAGAGAGAAATTATAGGAAGGCTTCCACAGTTTATTGATACTTTCTCCTATTAGTGCAATCCCTCCTAATTACATGCCAGAAAGACTGAAGAATATGAACTCTGGATCTATGAGTTGAAGCAAGTTTTTCATATGAGCAGAATCCTGGGGCAAATGAGACAGAACTTCAGTGGGAAACTGGAGATAATTTCCATAGCAGGCTCATCCATACTAACAATAATAAGATTTTAAGTTACTCTTGGTTCTTGCCCGTTCCCAGCGACAGAAAGCTAGGTTCCCCTGCTTGGAGTGGGAAGGCTGAGAAATATGGTGAAAAATCACATGATACAGAAAATAGTTTAAAAGAGCAGGGGCAGGACGGCTCTTTGATCCTTAGGGTCGAGCTTCCACACTGGAAAGACAGAAAGAGAAACTCTGTTTGCTTTATTTATATGGGGAAACTTCAAAGGCTTTCTTTTTGTATTTTATATTTTCTTGATGGTGTCAGGGATTGAACCCAGGGCCTCCTGCATGGGAAATAAGAAGCACTCTACCAACTAAGCTACATCACCAGCCCCACGTCAACATCTTTCTACAGAATGTTCTTCACGGTAGGAAGTGGGCTTTCCAGTTCCCAATGGGTCATGCCCAACTCCAGAGAAACAAGATCATTCTTCCTAGCTGAGCAGAGACTGAAGTCACCTGCATTGTGTAATCCATTAAGTGGGAGGGGTCACAAAACACTGTGCATGCCAGACCAAAATCTCCTTGGCTCAAGGCCTAATAAACATGCTAAATAGCTCAGGAGTGGCTTCCCACACTTGGTATTCTCTAATACACATCTCATCATTAGTAAGGAGGAAAAATTTTTAAATGAAAGCATCCAGTTAACAAGTGTCAAAATTAACTATAAAATAACAAAACATATAGACAAGTATGAATATATATGACCCAAAGATCCACATTATGCCTTTTAACATGCCTACTATGTAATCTTCACTGCCTCAGGACAAGTGGATACAGAAGAAATATAACTAGGACTCCTGCCTCATGATGGGTTCTCTGGGAAGCAAAGCCTAACAGACCTGAAGCAGCAGCAAAAGAAAGAAAATAGATTATACAGTGTATATGTATTATATAACTCTTCAAAAGAGTGCAAGACAGATAGAGGATAGAAGAAATTTTTCATTTATTGACTATGATTAACATATTAAAAGGTTGGTGGAAAAGAGAAACACAGGGGAACAATACAGAGAAAGGGAATAAACAGAGTAAAATGAAAATCAGTTTTACTCTTTTAGGAAAACTAGAGACAACAATATAAATAGAAAAGAAGAGATGTTCTGGAAGCATTATAATGTAGCTTAGTTCAATGAAAAATTTACTGAGGAATTGTTTTTAATAGATAAAGTTCTAAAATGTTCTGACTTTGTACATTAAAATTAAATTTTGTTGTGTATTTACAATTAATTTCCTTTTCTATGAAAAATTCACCATCCTTTTTGTCTCTCTTTACCATTTGTGCATTAGCATCTCCCATTTCCTTCACATTAACACATCCCTGGCTTCCTGCCATTTGCTTATTATCACCTCCACTGGAGAAAACCAAAATAAATAAATAAATAATTAGGAAGAAAAATACACACCAGTCACTTATGCTAATTCTTAAACATTTTGCTAATAGTTTGAGTAAGAAAAGGGTTTTAAAATATGGGCTGTAAAAAAGCTCTAGAATTTTCAGTGAAGTTTAACTATCCATAATGTGATGTTTTTAGCGAATGGTCTTAGGAGAGTGTTTGAAATTTAAATAAGAGCTATTGTTGAGATAACTATTATTGAGTAAAGAGATATATGCTAATCATATTTTTTACATATTAACACTATTAAAAAACACAAAGAAAGCAATTTTTGAGGTATAGTAAAATTGTATCTAGAACATAGCTTTTAAAAAGTATGAATAAAATTTTTAAATTTCTGACATAATTTATTTCACTGATTTGAATGTTGCTTATTATTTCATGATTATATATATAATTATATATTACATGAATCATATATTTATATATTATATAGTATATCTAGTACTATATCAAGTCAATTTACATATATTATATATAATAGTATATATAATAGAACTTGTTAGATATATATAATTTATTATATATTATATGTTTATTATATATAATAAATCATATTATTATGTATAATAATATGTTTTATTATGTATGATTACATATGTATATGATATGTATATGATTTGAAGCATAACATTTTGTAGCTATCCAAAATTGAGACTGAGAAGAACTGTGGTTAATGCCTCTATATTGGACTGAATGTAACACAATTCTTGAGAAAATAGGGGTAGAGAGTAAAATGTTCTGGGGGAGAATGGCCACTCCTCTTAAATCTGATTAAAAAAAAAAAACATGGATTACACTTTCATATTTATACATTGTATTTGGTTTCATCCCAACAAACTCATCTGTGCATAGAAATCTACTTCAGTTCATAATTCCCCTTTGCCTTCCTCCTTCTCCCGCTTCCTTTCTCTTTCCTACTCTACTAGACTTCCTTTTGTCTATTAATTTGTATTTCATTGTTTTTTTTAATGTAATCTTTTCCTTTCCTCCCCCTTTCCTTTATTGTACTCTAGCTTCTGCAGATGAGAGAAAACACTGGACCTTTGATTAACTTGCCTAACATATAAAGATTTATTTATGGTATAGAAAACACAAAGAGCAGACTGCCAACATTTAAAGACTGAATTCATCAGAGATTTTCTGACTTTCGGTTTTAATGAATCAGAAAGCCTGCTGATTTGTTAGTTTTCCTAGAAGGACATTTGAAAGTAGCATTAAAAATGGTAACCACTATTCTCTCTTGAAATGCAAGTGAATGTAAAAGAGGATGGAAAGAATGTGCACTCCCTTTTTACTCTACATGATTAAATATTACTTGTGATTTTGTAAGAGCTTATCATCTTTTTGCATAAAAGTATTAATAAAGGACATAACACATTTATGATAAAATCACATTTTATCATAATTAAAACAAAAATAGGTTATCTAATTCTTTGTTGTCAAATGCCATAATCAAAAACACAGAATTTCTTAAATTAATTAGAAAATAAAAACTCATTATGCTTATTTTGATGTTTTGTCATAGAAACCATAATGCTAATGACAATAGCCGATATTCAATCATTTTCAAGATACATATGTGTATGCACATATATGTATGTACATCACCTAATTTATCTCCAATGGGGAAATAATAATAATGAAGGCATGATTTAAATACTGTATCTGGTAGAGGAGAACACTAAGGCTTAGAGACATAAATAACTTGCCCAACATATCACAGTCAAATGGGTGATGCAGGGTTTAAGCTCAGGCAGTTGTTAAGGATTGGCTTCCATTCTTACTCTTCTTTTTAAATGTAAGATGTGGCATAAAACTCTAGTATTAATTTCCAGAAAAAAGGCCTCTGTGACCTTAAAGAAAGCCAAGAAACTGCATAAACTAATTTTGAAAATTCTTAGGGAAAAGCACCAATACTAAGGTTGACTTTGAAAGAAAATATGGTGACAACTTTACCTTGAAACTTAAAAAGGATGCATTATTAATGTTAGGCCTGTTATATGTCTTTCTCAATAAGTAATCAAATAATTTTTTCTAGTATTGTATATTTCCCTCAATTTTATATTTATATTTCAAATAGACATATTTTAGGTTTACCTAGATTGTCATAAGATGATGTTTTGAGTGATCCTAAGTATTATTTTTATGATCCTTGTTATTGCTATAAATGCATTACAAATCCATATCTTAAAACTTCATTATACAGTATACCAATAAACATAAATTTAAATACATGCATAAATATTCTTATGGATAATTTCCTAGTGGGTCTCTAGTGGGTCTGGGTTAAATTTCACATTTGATCAATTGTTATACACATATTAGTTATTAATTAATAATATTAAATAAAAACATTTAACATTTATGAGCATATATTGTGAAGAAGACTATATAGATAATATATATCACCTTGAGATACACACAAAGAGACAGAGAAAGAAGTATTTATAAATCGTGGTCTATAAACACATACACATAAGAACCATATTTATGTTTCAAGAATCCTTCTATTGTTGGGGGGGTGGCTTAGTGATAATGCACTTATCTAGCATGTGCAAGGCCCTGGGTTTAATCCCCACTAATGAAAAAAATAATTAAATAATTGAGTAAAACAACTACAACAGCAAAAACCTCCTGCTAATTTAAAGGCAATTTTGGCTATTTTGACTTTTTTGTTAACAGTTTCAATACAGTTTTAAAAATTGGATCCTTAGCACCACATAAAAATAAAAAATAAACGAATTCTGTCCACCTAAAACTAAAAAATAAATATTAAAAAAAGATTTTAAAGAATGCATTATGGTCCAAATTTTCAAGACCCTGAAAATATGATTTCAAACCTGAATTATTGAACCTTATGGTATTCTCTGAGCATAGAGAAGAAAGATAATGACCTCTCTAGTTCATGAAGTCACTAAATTTGTTTTTTCCAATGATGTGGTGAAAGTTTTGCCTCTTTGATTCTGTAAGAGCACCATCTGGTGGCATCCAGGGCTTTTAAGGCAATCCACAGGAGTCATTATTGCCAATAATTTTGTGGGGTACAGGGGTCAACTTGTAGGAATGCACATTTATATCTTTTAGATTTCTTTTGTTTATCCTACTTTAAGCAACACAATTAATCACCACTTTGGTTGAATATTCCATATATGAAATTAAGTCCCATGAGTGAAGTGGATAAAAGTCTGTCATCCCTCAGGAGTAAAAACTACTTGTTCTGATTGTGTTAGACACAATTTGCAATGTCTAGAGCTACACCACAAAACAATCTTCTTTATTTTAATTTAAATATGTATATTCCTGTTAAGGTTACATTTGGAGCAGAGGAACTATTAATAGTAGAACAAGATTTATTGTCAGATATTCTGTTTTTTTTAATCCATTGTAATAACTATAATATATTATATATTGATAATATGTAATAACTGAAGAATTGTTAGCAGAAAAATATTACTAAATATTGCTATTATTTTAAATAAAACTAAATAAATATTATTTAAATAAACTTTTGAAATGTCCATTGCATTTTACAGTCTTGCCAAGACATTTCTAGATATATTCTGTGCAAGAAAATGTTTAGAATAATAAATGGCTCACTAGTTTGTAACAAGCTATTATTTAAATAGAATGTGATATTAAAGAGCAAAAAATATGGTGTAGTATTCTGTTCAGGATATCGTTTTTATAAAATTAAAATATTCTAGAAAAATAAATATATAATATACAAATTAATTAATAAAAACACTCTATAAGTGAACAATTGAATATCAATGTAAGGAACCAATTTTAGTAGGTTTTAAATTATTTCATACATTTAAATCAATGAATGAGGCTCAATATTTATTCTTTTGTGGTTAAAGTTGTTCTTGTCCTCTTATATCGCTAGATAATTAAAATTTAGATTTGTAAATTTTAAGTTCAACAAATCCATTTCTAGAACATCACTTAACATTGAAAAGATGATGTAAAATTTTGTTTTATTTGAAAAGTAAAAATAATGGATAAAAAAGGCCAAGGGCAAGAACTGTTTGTGTTGAGGCTCTTGGGTCTTGAATCTTGCTCCTTTCTAGTTATGTATTCTTAGACAAATTACTTCCCTAGGTCATACTTCCTTTATCTATAAGATACATGTAATACCTCCTATCTCATAAGACTATAATGAACATTAAATGATTTAATTCAGATAAAGATCTTCGGTTGGTACCTACATTTTTCAATTACAAAGTAAATGTTAGTTACTAACTATTGAAATATTTCACAAGAGATATGTATTCATTGAACTTGTATTTTCATATGGACATACATTTAACTAATATTCTCTTTGTTTCTTGTTGTAATGTTAAGAGTAACTTTATGCAATATAAAATATATTTATATCACAGTCTCCTAACTCTACCTAAAATAGATTCCATGTACAGTGACTATTGTTGACTAGAGGGTTTTCTTCTATTCTCTGTGAACACCCTTCCCTGTCACTTCAGTATGTTTCTCTTTCTTGTATGTGTCAGGGCACATAAGAGATTAGGAAGCACTGTGTTAAGCTGATTGTATGAGTGATTTTTATTGCTAAAATTGCTATATATGAGACAATATGTTTTAATAATCCATCATACTGTTCATAAGAATCAGGATTGTACACATCAAATTAAAACCCAAATGATAGCTGAATTAAATATTGAATATATGTTTCTCATATAAAATATTTGTAGTTCTAATTATTAAATATATCTGCTTTATTGTTTTAATTTTAAAAAAAAACTTCACAATTTTTGACTTGACTTTTTTTCATATATGATATTAACTTAGTGCACTTTTGAATATTTTATTTTGGATATGATCTAGCTAATAAAAACAACAATTCATATACCAAGCAAATCAAATTTCCATTCATGTGGTCAACTCAGAACAAGAAAACTTGAAGGGATAAACTAAATAAGTTGAGGAACCTACTTTAATGTGAATATATAGTCTAAACCAGAGCACAATAATTTTTTTTGAAAAATATTAAATTAATGGGAAAAATAGTTTCATGTCAAAATGATTACACTTATTAAGATCTGGATATAACCAAGTAATTTTGTAGGTTCCACATTCTTCCATCTGATATTTGCATATATGTATTCATTATCTAAGGATACTAGTATTTAAAAAGAAATAAAATATAAAGCAAGAGATTATAGAAATGAGTTGTATACAAATAAAGCATAAATAAACTAAAGTAATCTAAAAGTATAATGAACTCTTTATTAATAATACATTAGTAGTTAACATAAAAATCAAATTAGTCACCCAAAAATGTTTGCATATATATATGCTTCCCTTGTCATTGATCTGGCTGCAATAGTTTTTAAAGCAAGTAGGCTTGTATGATGAGTTCATTTTGTATTCAGTGTAATAGCACAGATAATAATGAAGTCATTTGCCTTCCATTATATAAACATTAGATAATGGATACCTATATTAAAATGCAACTGTTATGTTTGTGCTTATTTTTTTCTTCATTTGTACATGGTACTAAATCTTTAAACTTGAGCTTTTATGCAGATTGTTGACATTTACACCTCTGGGTGTTGAGTGACTTTTATGGACAGAATCATCCCATTATATTGCTGTAGATTCCAAGATAAGCAGCAGTTACATTTGTTAAAAAGGGTATCCTTTATTGGTTATTACCCAGACGTCTAATCTTATTTTCTGCTCCCACTATTTGCTAGTATTTTTTTAATGGAAGAAGGAATTCACAATAATATCTTTAAAATTTTTAGTTTTATTTTTTATTTCTCAAATAATTTTGTTTCTTTTGTTGAATATCTTCTTTTCATTTAAGGTTATTTACAGAAATAAAATAAAAATTGATATTTTAAAGTGATGCTTTCTTTTCCACAGTCTGCTGCACCTGGAGAACAATGACTAAAAGATGACAAGGACTCTCACATTCTTTTCCTGTTGGATGACATTGGTACCTATTGTGTGAGGTAGGTAAACTTTATTTAGGGACAAGATTGTACTTGTGATTTTTTCCCCACGTTTGCATTTCTAATAAATTATTCACCAGATTTGAAAACATCCAAATATATACTGACATCCTAATTTTAAAACAAGCAGACACAGCCAAACATATTAAAATTTTCTTATATATTCTGAATCCATTTAAGATTTCTCATAAACCCTCATTGTTGTGTACATGTATAATAACATAACGTTAAAAAACTATATAGATGATTATAAGTGAATAGTAAGTAATGCTGGAATACAAATTGTAATATATACTACATAAAATTTGGATGGATCTTTTTTCTTTTTTTGTGCCCTGTTATAGAAAATTCCCAGATAGTTCTTACTTAAATTATGGGTAAGATAGGAGATTGAGATTGAAATTAGCCTCCCTCTCTAATGAGAAAATTCTAAGTGCAAAATCAGTTTTCAAACATGATAAGCATAGTTTGGTAGAAAGAGCTTACACCTACCTAAAGGAGGTAATGTAAATCTCTCTGTGTCTGATCCCTTCCCCATTCTCTAAATCTTGGGCTATAAACAGAGTCCTCCTTCAGATCGCATATCTGAAAAGAAAGCTGTTCTCTAACTCTTCCTTGGTTGTGTCATTCTTAGACTATCCTATATACTTATGCACATAAAATCATGTGATACATTGTTTTGATTGTATATAAACATAATCCAGCCTCAGTGAATGAGACATGTAGCTGGGAAAGACAAGGTATTTTATTTTTCATTTCAAGTAGTGATGGATCTTATTCTTTGGTGCTAGAGCAAAATTCAGTAGTGGTAGTCATATCATAAATTACAATTGAATTACAGCTTTTCCCATTTTTTTCCTTTTTCCTTCTATTAGTAAAGATAAACATTTTCCTGGTCCACTTTCCAATCCAGAAATGTTTGTATTTAGCTGTCTTGTTCTTTGTTCTCTTTTATGCTGAAAAAAGATCCCAGGCTTTCTTTGTCTTTTCCTTCATCTCATGAAGAGAACTAGTCAGCTATTTTGCAGAAAGATCATTAATTTGGGTGTGTCTTTCATTGACCATTACTTGCTTTAGGTTTGAATTTTGGGTGACAGTGCCATAGAAGAGAAAAAATATCTTCCTTAATGTGCCATATTAAGAAGTCAGCATGATGTTAAATTTATCTTTTATTGATGATGTTATCTTTGGTGATTTTTATATTACACTGCCCCACATTTGTGATAAGAACAAACAAAAGTCAGTTTCACTTAAGAATCTTCTCAATGAAGTAATAAAAATTAATTTACTAAAATCTTGAAATTGTGGGTAAATGTCTATGTAATATTCTGTGTTACCAAATGGAAAGGATGCATGAAGTAATTCTACTATATACTTAAATATGGTGGTGGTCATGAAGAAAATTACCGTATGCCCCTTTGTACATAAAAATCTGTTTTCATGTGAAATGTCAATCACAGACAGACTAGAGCTGTTCATTTAGATATTGGTGGACACTTTCTAAAAAATAAAGTAAGCCTGACACTTCAAGAAAAAGCAACTGACAGTATTTGTTACTGATGATGATATTCAGGCTTGAAAATGAAAATTGCAATTTTGGAAAGCTAACATCTACCACCTTGAACTGTATAGCTTCCCTATACTACAAAGCATTTCTGATAAGAGTTATGATATTAACAAATATGAAGTTTTTGATATTTTATAATAAAATGAGTAACCATTGCATTATGAACATCTATATAATTCACAAACCTATATATTTCCAAATGATCAAAACAAGATAAATAAAATTTCCATGTAAAAATGTAACCTAGGCCAAAGGAGTTTCATATACTAGAAAACTGAAACTTCATTGATAGGGTGTTCATATTGCACATGACCTTTAAGAAACTACCATTACTGAATTTTGCTCTAGCATCAAATAATAAGATCCATCACTACCTGAAATGAAAAGTAAAATACTCTGTCTTTCCTAGCTACATGTCTCATTGACTGAGGCTGTACTGTGTTTATATACAATTAAAACAACAATAGCACATGATTTTATGTGCATTCAAATGAAATATTTTATAATTTGTTTAAATAAGTACTAAGATATTATAGACATTAAAGAATTTTAATACAATATAAAATGTAAAAAGAATAATACAACTTAAATTTTTCTAAAGAATGACAAGCATCATAAAAAATTAAACTGACATTATATATGACTTAGATGTCTCAATCTTAAGTATTTCTTCTAAAATAAAAGTATAACATAGTTCCAGAAAATCACATTGTAATGGTTTATTTTACAGGTATTTCTCCAGGGATTATCTGGAAATTATGGAAATTATAAGAATAAAAACATGGACATTTTCTGAAATAAATCTGAACTGTTTTCATACCCATTTCCTATTTCTCTCTCCTCCCATTGATTTTTAAATATCCCACGAGTTTGATTGCTGGTGCAAGAATAAATACACTATGATATTGTTTTCTGTTTACTGATATTTGCACCATACTATATGTAGTCAGCATTTCTAATTAAATTTTCTTCTAGATTATAGGTTACCTAGTATATAGCTAAAATGATCTAGAAATTCCAAAAGTTGCTTTCAAATATATAATTTTCCCTTAGGGAAAACAACATCAATAACAGCAAAATAATTATTACTTTTTAGACCTAATTTTCCCCCCAACCAATATAGAAACACAAATATATTCATCCTTGTCGATTCTCTTCCTAATTTAGTTACTAGTCTTGCACATCCATAAGGCAGAGTCTGTCTTTCATGCTTCTATTTGCTGGTGTACATAATTTTCACCCTGCTATACAAGACTCTTAGCTCTTTTCTGTGTGATTAGTAGATATCACCAACAGTTTTCTCAGAAACTTGCTGTTCCTCAGTGCCACAAACTGTGGTATCAGATCCTTTCTCCTTCTCCTCCTTCTCCTCCTCCTCCTCCTCCTCCTCCTCCTCCTCCTCCTCCTCCTCTTCCTCCTCCTTCTCCTCCTCCTCCTTCTGTTTTCTTCTTTCTTTTCTTTCTTTTTTTTTTTTAATACCAAGGATTGAACCCAGTGGCATTCAACAACTGAGCCATGTCCTCGTCCTTTATATATTTTTTTTATTTTGTGACAGGGTCTTGCTAAATTGTTTAGGTCCTCATTACATTGCTGAAATTGGCCTTGAATTTGCAATTCTCCTGCCTCAACCTCCAGAGCCCCTGGGATTACAGGTGTGCACCACTGCACCCAACATGGTCAATTGATTCTCCATCTTTCTCTGGTTCTGGCTCACTTTAACAGAACTTCTTCATCCGAGGCAACCTCTGAAGTAGCAGCCATCTCCCTCACTACTAATAATTTTCTTTCTGATATTCCCAATGCAAATGCTAGGACTTTAGACATTCCCAAAGTAGCCCTGAAATGTTCAACTAAGAAGATACTCACTATAATGTTCAAGTCCCAGGTGATTTTTTGTACCCTGAAACAGTATTGTTTGTTTCCTGAATCTCCATGAATCTAGCAAGGAAAATTGAAGGCAAAGGGAAGGAGACTCCCCAAATTCTTTATACTGGGAAATAATTTATCTGAGTTTCATATTTCCCTTTAGAAATACTTTTACTCGAAAACAAAACAACAAAAAAAATCAAAAACATCTCTTGGCCAATGTAGTAAATAACTTTAAGACACATTTCAATCTCTTTTACACACAGTAATTTTGATTTACAAAATATAATATCTATGACCATCAATAGAGTTAAAATTGAATTTACAATTTAAAAGAAACATTAATTTAAGATCACAAAATTTTCTCATTGGTAAAGATTTTAACCAAAATTATTTTTTGTCTCAAAGGTGGATGTTAGTCTACAATTCTAGAAACATGAATTGCACCTCCAATTCTATTCCTTTTTTAAATTTTAAAATGGTAGTATAGCTAGGAGATAGACCTAGAAAGTTGGCTTGATTTTGGTCAGTATGATTTTCTTTGATTATAAAATAATAAATGATTTAATCCTGACCATTCTGTTTACAATCATCTAGACTTCATATATGGCATTAAGTAAGTACAATTTTCCAAAATATAAGCTCTCCCATTCTTGCCCTAAAACCAGTTAATTTATTCCTTTAGTAGCATAGATATCTCTGTATCATATCAGGATCTGCGATATATTACCTCAGGCCTGTTTAATTTGTAGTAATCACAATTATATATAACCATAGTTTATGTAAATATATTTTGGATTAAATGTATCTTAGGGCATTGTACTGAATGTATAGATTTCAAAATCAAAAGATACATTCAAATGAAAAAAAAAGCAAGAGACTAACTTTATACAGCCTATGAAGTACGCACTTTAGTCTACCTATATACTTAAACTGGAAATGAACAGATGGAAAAGATATTCTAGAAAAGACAGACAACACAGAGTAAGGTAGATATGCTTATACCACACAAAGTATAATGAAAATTGGAAGATACACAGATACATGAAAGTTAAGCAACATACTGCGGAACAACCAATGAGTTAAAGAAGAAATTAAAATAGAAATTAAAAATCTGAGATGAAACTGGAAACACAGGATACACATGCATGCTATTCAGCAAAAATATTTCTAAGAGCAAAATTTATAGTGCTACAGTTAGGGAAAAAAATTGATATAAAAAAATTTATCTCAAGAAAGTAGAAAACATAAGCCAAAACTTACTAAAAGAAATAAAATAAACATCAAAGAAGATAAACAAAAGTACACTGGAAAAAATAGAAAAAAAATCAATGAAACTAAAAGTTGGTACATTAAAAAGATAAACAAAATTTTAAGCCCTTAGCTGGACTAAGGTAAAGAGATTAAAATAAATAAAATAAGAAATGAAAGACATGATATTATTCATGAGACAATAATACACATATCGTAAAAGACCACTATGAAAATTATTAGATAACATGGAATTGGATATATTCTTAGAAACATAAAACTTAAAAACCTTAATCATAAAAATATAGAAAATTTGAACAAGTCTATATTGAATAAGGAAATCAAGTCAATAATCATAAATCTCCCAATAAGGAAAAGCCCAGATTCTATACAAACACTTACAGAATTAGTAAAAATGCCTCCTCTTCCCAAAGCTTAAAATGAAGGAAATATTTCCAAATAAATCTTACATGTATAGTATCACTCTGATACTAAAACCAGACAAGAATACTGTAAGACCACACAGGCCAATATCCCTGATAAACATAGATGAAAATTATGTTATGAAATGCTATCAGATTACATTCTATAGCAGAGTATAGAGGTCATTCATTATTATTTATCACTAGGATGTAAGAATAGTTCAATAGATTCAAATAAGGAAATGTGGTACAGCACATTAACATAATAAAAAACATGATCCTCAAAATAAGTGCAGAAAAAGTGTTAGACAGTATTCTTCAACATCTTTTTATTGTAAAAGAAAAAATGAGAATAAATGAATAAAAACAATGTATCTCTACAATAAAGTGCATATATGACAAATGAAGAATAAGAAGAATGTCCATCAATACAATAAAGTTCCATGTATGACACTATGCATCCAATATCATGCTTCACAGTGAAATGTTGAGTTTTTCCTCAAAGACCAGGAACAATGGAGGCATGCCTATTAGATGTACTGGCCAGAGCAACTAGGCAACAGAAATAAATATAAAAGCATCAAATTAAAAGGGAAAAATTGAAATAATTTCTGTTTCCAGATGACATGAACTTATATATAGAAATTCCTAAATTCTACACACACACACACACACACACAAACACACGCACACACATGCACACAGAGTTAGAATTGATGAATTAATTCAGTAAAATTGCAGGTTAGAAAATCAACACACAAAACTCAGTAGTATTTCTATACAATAACAACAGTGAACTAGCCAAAAAGTAATCATGGAAAAGTTTCATGTAGAATTGATCCAAAAGAATAAGATACTTAAATAAATGTAATCATTAGAACATTAATCTGTACATTAGAAACTATGAAAATTTTTGATAAAAACTGAAAAAGACACAATATCAATGAAATTATATCTTTGGTTCATGCTTCAGAAGTATAATACCATAAAATGTAAGTACTACCCAACTCAATCTACAGATTCAATGCAATAACTATAAAAATTTTAAGAGGATTTTTCACAGAAATAGAAAATATGTGTCCTAAATTTGTATGTAATCACAAAAGGCCAAATAACTAAAGCCATCTTGAGAAAGAAAATCAAAGCTTAAGTTACACTTCCTGATGGTCAGTTTTATTTCAAAGCTATAATAATCAAATCTATGGTATCCTCATATGACCACACACATTGACCAATAGAACACAATATAGAACCCAAAATAAGCTTACCTGTATATGATTGTAGAAGTGAATCCTGTACACTATTGGTGGGAATTTAAATTGGTATAGCCACTATAGAAAACAGTGTGAAGGTGGTTCAAAAATTTAAAAAGGCCCCTCACCTTCGGGTATATGTCTAAAGGGGATGAAATTATCACCTCATAAAGAGTTCTGTACTTTCTTATTCATATCTTTCTCAAGATATGAAAACAACTTAAGTACCATTGAGAGATAAATGAAAGAAGAAAATATTATCTGTACACACAATAGAATATTGTTCAGCATTGTAGAAAGAACCTAATGTTGATATTTGTAACAACAAAAGAGAGTACATTGAACTAGGAGGGATGGTAATAAATGAAGTAAGGTATGCACATAAAAAAAGCAATATAAATTCTGTGGAATCGAAAAACACTGAATTCATGTAGAGAATTACCCAAAGTGGAATGATGGTTACCAAGGAATTAATAGTAGAGGATATGGGGATCTGTTGATCAATGGGTATAAACTTTGTTATAAGATAAATATGTTTTGAAGTTCTAATGTACAGCATAATTGTTATAGTCAGTAACTATGTATTGTGCAAATGAAATTTCCTGAAAGGGTAGATCTTTAAATGTTCTCAGTACACACACGCACACAGTAACTGTATGAGGTGATAAATATGTTAATTAGACTGTGGTAATCATCTCACAAAGTACATGTATATAAGATCATTATGTTGCTCACCTTGAATATATGCAAGTTTTGTCAAACATAGTTCAACATAGATGAAAATGAAAACCGTCAGTAGCTGTGATCCTTAACATAATGTGTGTTGGAAGCCACGTTGTTTAAGGGCATGGAATCATAGTATCTGGGTTTCTATTCTGGATTCCTATTCTGGGTTCTTATTAGTTATAAGTTGTGATTTCTGGAAAGGCACTTATCGTCTCTTATCCTAAACTCCCTTAAAATATCCTTTCTAGGAATGTTGTATGTAATGAAATGAGAGTTACATATAAGGCAAATGAGTAAGAGGGGTAAGTAACTAGTTGTTTTTGTCATTAACAGTAGTAGCGGTATCACAAGGTCAAAAAAAAGTCATAATGTCCTTTTCATCTATAAATTCATCTTTTTTACAATGCTTTCCACTTGATAGGCCCAGTGCAAGATGGTCATATCCAGAGGCCCTTAAATTTTAATCACTGCTGATGAATTATATAGTGCAGGCGCTGCTCTGAAGGCAGCTTTTGGAATGGAGACTAAACTTTCACTAGTGGTTGGAAGTGGATAAATTAATTTATCTTTTCATCTCGGGTGAGCCCTTGGAGGAAATCATTATCATAAAACATTGTAAATCTATAGACTTGGCAGCTTTTGCCCTGCAGAGTCTCGGGACTTGAGTAAATATGGAGATTTAGAGATTTACTGTCTTTTCCTTTGAAGAGGTGATTTCCCTTGGTAGGGAAAGATGGACATAGCAATAGAAAAAAATCTTGTTTTAACTTTGAACTTGAACCAGCTTTGAAATACATATATCTCTTTACCAGGCCAGCTTTCACAGCTGCAAAGCCATTTTTATTAAATTACAATATTAAACTTTAGAGCAAAGATGAGCTGAGGGAAAAGATCTTACTCAATATATGCACCTATCATGAATCAGCATTAAAGACTGTGAATCATTATCAATGTTTCCTCTGAGGCCTGAGGAGACAGAGACACATCATTAGTATATATTGTCAGACCAAAGAATTTAAAATGGAAAGTAAAAGTAACCATTCACCTGAAAGCCAAAGGTTGCACCTGTTTGTAATAAGCAAAAAAGTTTTTTTTAAAAAATATTTTAAGTCATATTTTCACATTAATTATTAGAATATTTATCTAAATCCACTTTAAGACACACAAAATTAAAGCTATTGTGTATTCTTCATATACACAGATACCCTTTAATTCATTACAATAATTTTATGAATATCTTAATAAGAATGAATATCTTAATAGAGTGCCTAAATGGAGGTCTTCATTCACTGACAGAATAAATCCTTAAAAATTAAGAAATTTTAAGTTCTTAAAAGTTTGATTTTCCACCTGAAACCAAGGATGCATTACAGAACAAAACAATAAAGTCGTATGCAAGATCATGGAATTATATAAATAGAGCAAAAGAATATGAAGGAAAATAGGTTTCAGAAGCTATATGCTGATTGCTCAGAAATGGGAAATCTTGGGACCTAGGATAGGATGGGGTATATGCTGTGTGAGAGACAGAAACAGAGATCCAGGGAGGAAATTGAGAATGTTCGTGTATAATCATAATCTAAGGTTTCCAATTTTATTGCAAGGAGAAGACAGAGGCCAAGCCATGGTATTGTGGTTAGGAACGTACCCTCTCTTTTGTTCCTTCTTTAATTTGTATCACCAGAAATAAATTAGTTGAAAATTTTTGCTTTAAGCTTTCCAACTTGGGCCTGGCAGAATGGCTCTGGCAAAGAAGGGTGGCAAGAAGAAGAAGGGTTGTTCTGCCATCAACGAGGAGGTGGAGGAGGTCATGATCCTGGAATACACCATCAACATTTACATGCGCATCCATGGAGTGGGCTTCAAGAAGTGTGCTCCTTGGGCACTCAAAGAGATCCGAAATTTGCCATGAAGGAGATGGGAACTCCAGATACGTGCATTGATATCAGGCTCAACAAAACTGTCTGGGCCAAGGAATAAGGAATGTCCCATATCGTATTAGTGTACGATTATCCAGAAAACGTAAGGAGGATGAAGATTCACCAAACAAGCTCTATACTTTGGTAACCTGTGTCCCCGTTATCACGTTCAAAAATCTACAGTCAATGTGGATGAGAACTAATAGCTGATAGTTAAATAAAGTCATAAAACTGTAAAAAAAAAAATGCTTTAAACCTGTAGTACAATGGTTTGCCTTTCAGCATGGGTATAATAATGGAGGATTAGTAAAATATGAGACTTCACAAAAAAGCGAGAGCATATGGGAATATCAAATACATATATAATCAGATTACTAGTAATATCTACAGTGACATCCGTGAAAATCAAGGTTCAGAACTTGTGTTCTATGTTTTACAGAAGATCATTAAGACACTACATCATTTATTTCATTTAACACTATTTGACAAGTTCAGTTTAAGACTTGGATTAGAGATCCTTGAGATTTGGGTGCGCCTGCCTCCCACTAAATGCAGATTCCTCTCAGCATATTCTTATCCATGTCTCAAGTGGCTGTGCCATCTATTCACTGTTGCTGTACTGACAGCCCCTGGTGCTGGCTGAGTTTAGCCTCAAAATTTCCTAGGAAATGCAGGATTCTTTGTGTCTCCTGAAGCTTTTACTGGTTCAATTTAATTTAGCAAGTATGTGGTCATGATCACAGTAGTCATTTTTTTTTGTGATTATAAAACTAAAGAATAGGTGTGCAAAATATAACAGCCATATTTCACTTTCTCTGCCTTACTTTCGCTCTTTTTTTTTCATCCTGTACTTTGACAACTTATTTCAGCTGCAGCACAGGAGAAAAAAATACATTCAATCTTCAACAAAGAGCAACCTGCCACTGTGAAAAATAGCAGTCACTTTCTACAAATATTCCTGTTCTATGAAGTTTTAAAAATATGTTTCTAAGAGTCTGATTACAAATACGTTCATCACTGCTTTCAAGAACATAGTTTCTGTGTTTTGTGATTTTTTTGTGTCATTTAACAGAGAAACAAAGAAATAGTTAATTTAATGCAAGTGTATTGACGTAAGTATATAATATAGCACTACCTTCTTGTGAAAATAGTTGTAAAATATTTAAAAACTTAATGATTCTATGACTTTTTCTGTAATGTTATTCTGGGATATTTTTACTAAAGTGGATATTGGAAAACTGTAGTCTTTAGTAGTAAATACATTTATCATTTGAATGCAGATAGTTTAATACTTCAAGAAGTAAATTGAACTGTTATAAATACTCTATGTATCTAAAATGATAGATTATCCTTACAAAATACTTTAAATATCTATCATAAGCAAAATATTAGAAAATAATTAGAAGAATGAGCACAATCTACATTAGTATCTATAATAGCATTAAGAAAAATAATAGAGTGACCAACATAAATACATCTTCTCAAAAAGAAATACTAAAAAGAAAATTGTAAACTAGTGTTCACCATGCTCTCGTGCATGCATCTTAACTAGGTACATAGTGCCCAAAGACACATTCCATTTAGATGTCAGTGTGGTTCCAAGCAATAACACCCTCAATGAAATAATTAAAAATTTAACAAGTAATAATTAAAGATACCAGTATCTTTCCTAGAATAATTTTTAAAGTTTTATATGCTTGCTTATGTTTGTTTAAGTAAGGAAGAAGGGTTGAAATACACCTATCAGGCTGGTGTCAAGAAATTTGTGAAGGACTGGTTGCCTCAGGAGAGTGGGAATTAGGGAGAGGCAGGGGCAGTGAGTAGAGCACAGACTTTGATATTAATCTTTGCATTATTTGACTACACATAATGATAAATAATACTTTCTTGGGGAAAGCATAAACAACATCAAGAATTCTCCAAAATGCTAAACTAATGGTTTTCAACTGCTATGCTTTATTGTTCTTCTTAGTTATCAACCACTATTTTAAACAATGAGTTCTTCTTTTACACTCTTCTGTCTTCTGCTTTGTCTTATGTCTTTTCTTTCTTTCCCTCTTCATGTATGTTTTCCTTGTCAAGTCGATAACTGGATGCTTATGTGGAACTTTATAAGTCACACATAGGAAAGCCATCAAGATGAACACTGATAAGGGCAGACCTACACATCCATCTATTAGTTAGCATGCCTCGATTGACATCCCTTTGTTCTTCACAGACTCTATATGGAATCATACATTTTGCAAGATACAGCTTGAATTCAGTATCCGTAACCAAAAGAAAAACTGCAGTAATGGTAGAATTTCACTTGCCACTTTTGACCTATGAGGTATTTAACAATGAATTCACCCTGTCCACAAATGCAAATAATCCCAGTAAGTCAGTGATAAATTATTCCCACTATGTCTTTACTATGAAGCTTCAATCTGTTTTTACATCTGAAACTAAATGTTCCATATCAGCTTCATGGTGAAGAAAATGTATAACTTGAATTTCTAAATAAAGTTATTTGAAATCTTATAATAAACATGTTATTTTCCCCAAGTAATAGAAAATGCTCTGAAAATGATGTTATCATGCTTCAGTAAGCAGGTTTGTTTAGTGTCTTATCAGACCACTTTCTTGTTTACAAGAATATAAACATGTTGCCTGAAAAAAAAAGTTAAAATGAATATAAGTATCCACATTTTCTGAAATTGTTAGTCTTGTTACATATGTTCATAGGTAGAGCTAAATAAATTAATTCCAATTTAAAAATAATTGAGTTTGTACCTAATGCCCATAACATCTCTGGTGGCCAAAATAATAAAAAAAAATTAAGGGAATGGAGAATCCATAGAAGGAAATGTGATGAGACATATCATATACCCCTGCTGACTTCTTGCCTACTGAATTATTCTAAAAAATTGATTTTTATAAGCTAATGTTATGTTTATTTTCATTACAAATATAATGCAAATTTAATGGAGGAAATTTGAACAACAAAAGAAAGCACACACAAAAAAATCTCTTTCTAACTTATGTTCAGAGACAGTACTTCATCAGGCAACACTTTAGTATGTTGAAAAAATTGTTCTCATTTTTATATAAAAACACAAAGTCCAATTTATGTGAAAATTGTTTTAAATTTATGAGTTATCATTTTATAGATTTTTTAGCTAAAATTAAATCAGTAATATTTTCCTATATTATTTGTTTATATGTTATTTTAAAATAACCCCATTTTATCCCATAATATCATAACTTATTTAATTCTTTAACATTATTAGGCATTGAAGTTGTTCTCATATGTCACTGTCATAAACATATGGTGAACATCTTTCTACATAGATCTTGGAATACATATCTAAATATTCCCTAAAGATAGATTACTACATGTGGCATTACTTAATAGAACAGATATGAATACTTTTCAAGACTTATGTCATGCTGCCAAATTGTTATTAAGGTTTTACCACTTTACAGTCCTATCAAAGTGCTGTTCTAGAATAACTTTCTTAACTAAAGTAAATAATCTCTCAAGAGATTGATCTTCCTTCCTCCATTCCTCCCTCCCTCCCTCCCTCTTTACCTTCTTTTCTTACTTCCTTTGTTCCTTTCCTCCTTCCTTTTTTGGTAAGAGCAGTTAACATGAGTTATACCCTTTAACAACTGTTTAAATATATAATTCAGTAGTTCTTTCAGAAGGTTTGGTGACATCCAGCATTTTGAATAATAAAAATTAAAGTTAGCTGAAACAAATTTTTAAAAGTATTCAAATGACATAATAAAATAAATCCATGAGTATATCACATCTAAAGAACAAGTACAAAACCCATAAAAAAGAAAAAAAGAAGTTAATTTGAATACAATTACTAAAATATTTTATAATGCATGGCATATAAAGAAATGGAAAGAATCTCCTAAAAAAGCAATCTAAAAATTAAAAAAAGAAACTATAAAAATGCAGAACACATGATCAATTCAGGAGGTTTATAACTGATGAATAACAGTTCCTGAAAAAAAAGAGTAAAATTGGACATTTTTCCAAATTCTCACACTTTTATATTTTCTAATTTGGTCCCTACATTCTTGAAATTTTCTTTTCCACAAATAAAAGCCAGATAAATCAAAAACAAATGGGATTTCCTTAGAGCTGAAGACATACTTCCTCAAATTGAAAGATCTACCAACATCCAAGAAAAATGAATAAAAATAGTCTCATATTTGGATTTTTTGTTATGAAACCTCAGAGTACCCCCAAATAAGGAGATCTAAAAGCACATAATGAGAAACAAAAGGCAATAGTGGAGTTTCATATGCCATTGGTTTTAGCAACTGCATAGTATACTGATGACAATGCAAAATTTCATCCAAACTGTGAGAGAAAGATCATTTTAGTCTTGAATTTTATGATTTATTTGTCATTATTGCATATGGATAGACAGATTTAGCTTCACAAGGATGTGGGAAGCTTACCTTCTACGTAGTCTATTAAAATATACATAAAGAATCACTCCAATAAAAGAAGTTATACTGAGAAAAAAATACATATTTTGGGGGGTTGGGTCTTCAACTTTGATGAAGAAAAGTTTAGTTGATGTAATCAAGAATAGAGGGAAGAGCTGGGCATGGTTATGCCAGCACCTTGGGAAGCTGAAGGAGGAGAAGCAAAAATTCAAAGCCAGCCTCAGCAACTTCATGAGACCTGTCTCAAAATAAAAAAATAAACAGTCTGGGGATGTGGCTTGGTGTTTGAGTTCCTCTAGGTTCAATTCCTGGTATCAAAAGAGAGGGGGGTGGGAGAGAGAGAGAGAGAGAGAGAGAGAGAGAGAGAGAGAGAGAGAAGGGTGGTGGGGGAGAGGAAGAGAGAGAAGAAGAAAAAAATAAAGGGAAAAAAAATCCAGTTCCACACGGAACCTGAGAATCTGGTTCTGATTTATGGCAAAGAAAATTTTGAGAATGTAGGGGCTAAATTAGAGAATATAAAAGTGTGAGAGTTTGAAAAGAAATAAACAAAAATTAATTTTTGGCATATAAAGAAATGGAAAGAATCTCCTAAAAAAGCAATCTAAAAATTTAAAAAAAAAACTATAAAAAATTTTTATAATATAAGGATTTATTTTACAATTTTATAATATAAGGATTTATTCTTTATTTCTCAGAAACAAATAAGGAAAGTGCTAAAAAAAAGAGCCAAACTAATATGAATATAATGGATAAATGTTCACAGAAGGAATGAATGATAAAAACTTTATCATTTATTTAAAAAAATAAAAAATATCACATACAGTAGTTAAAACACTAATTAGTTATTATTAAAACTCTTGTGTGAAGGCATGTGTGCATATACAAAGTAGCTTTCTTTGATTCCACAAAGAATATAAACTGTAAAACAAACAGAAAAAAATTGTCATAGATCATGATAAATGTAAAACTCAAAGCAAATAACATGGCAGATAAAACATCATTTAAGTACACTTAAAACATCATTTAAGTTTTTTCATTGACCAATCAAATGAAATTGAGACTGAGTAAAGTTTGGTGATAGGGAGAAAAAACTGAAGGACTGTTTGATGATGATGTGTGATAGAGGGCAAGTAAAAGAATAAATCTCCAAGATTTGATCAGGAGAATATGGTCCTAATGGACAAAACACTGAAATGTGACTAAATACAAGAACCTCAACCACACATTTTCTTACTAAAATGTACCATATCAATACTTTTCAATAGGACATACAAGCTAGTTCATTATAGCCAGTTTTATATTCAGATAGGGAGTTTTGAGTAGTGATTTTATGTAATTTTAGTGAATATTGAGTTAGTGAGACTGAATATGCTTGATTGTAAAATATCTATGAAGTCATTTTCACTCTAATTAAATAAGCTTGAATTTTACTCTAAAATTATATGTAAGTTTGTATTTATTTTATTATTTATTTATTAAATGTAATTTTTAAATTTTTGAACGATAGATAAATTTTCAGTTTTCCATCCAGATATCATCTATGAAGATTATTTTAGTAAGTGCTTTCTTAGATTATGTAATATCAAGTCAGGTGTGGTGGCACACACCTGTAATCCCAGCAGCTCTAGAGGCTGAGGCAGGAGGATCGTGAGTTCAAAGCCAGCCTCAGTGAAAGCAAAACACTAAGTAACTCAGTGAGACTCTATCTCTAAATAAAATACACAATAGTGTTGGGGATGTAGCTTAGTGGTTGAGTGCCCCTGAGTTCAGTCCCCAGTAACCACCACCACCACCTGCAAATTATATTATCTGACAGATGTTGGGGTTCCTTTCATTATTATGCATTATTATTTAAACTGTTTAAAGTTTTCACTAAAAACTAAAACTGAAATTGAAATCCCTTTTTCAGGTCCTATAAAATATTCTCTAATATTTACTTATGCTTATATCAAAAACTGTTCACCATTTTAAGCAACCAAATAAGTATGTATTAGATCCCCTCGTCCAATGATAGTGCATTAATATATGTTAAAAAGCTATTGTAGTTAAATTTTAGCTGAATTTATGTGAATTCTTAATTTTTAGACCATTTATTAGTCTTTATAAACTGCTATTTCAGAATGAAGCAGTAATTGTTTCAGGAGGATGAAATAGAAGGACTAGAGACTAAATGCTGGAAGAGTACATCTAAGAGTAAATGATGAAAATGGTGGACCAAGGAGATTATTACAGAGTAAAGAGAAGACTTAATAATAGAAATTGATTAACTAGAAAGGCTTGAACATAGGCCATGAGAGAAAACTACAGGAAAAAATTCACTTAGATGTGTAAATACAGAGAGACAGCTGTCATTTAGAACTTAATAATATTCCTAAAGTTCATTCAAATGCATTCCACTCTCTTTTGAACAACCACAACCACCACCCAAGGGATTGCTTCAAGACTTGAAAACTGAAAACCACAAGATGTGAGTTGCAAGCCAGGCTAGTCCATTTAGGTCTTTCAGATCATTGTGCAGAGAAATTATTCTTACTGTAGCAAGGACTGGAAATTAATAAGTAGTTGTTTTATTTAAACTTAGACAAATGACCACAGAGGAAGAATGATCAATAGGAGAGTAGAACTTAATCTTATCTCAAGGGCTAATTCTGAAACCAAAGAAAGTCTTTGAACAGAGCTTGTGGAGTGAACTATGGTAAATCACAATCTTTGCATGAATGATTCCTCCAGCATTTGTGCCACAGAAAAATGAGTTTTTAGTATTTATTGAAGAAGATCATTATTGCATGGATGCATTAGATTAACATTAAAACTTAATTATACAAATGTCTCAAGGATATATATTTAGGGCATACCTGATAAGGACACCAGCTATAGTCAAACTTTCAGATTGATGGCCAGGACACTTTTGCTTAAATGGACCCACTAAATTCATGTTTAAATTTTTCAGATTGTTATGTTTATTGCATGAGCATAGATATCTATCATATACTTGCTTCACATTGTAGACTTTTTTAGTAACTAATTTTGCTTATGATTTTTAAAGCAATACTACTTTTTAGATAAGATTTAAAATATTAAAGCATACAAATAAAATATCCAGAACCCGTGTTAAAAGATAATCCCATAATCAACAATATATATGTATATAGAATATATATATTAGCTAATTATAAAAAGGCAGCTTAGTATTATAAAAAATCAAATCCTATCTATTTAAATATACTAGTATGAATTATCTATTATAATTAATGTTAAAAGATATCCAATTACAATAACTCTATTAAATAGGAACTCAGATAATGTTATGAAGTAGTGGCAAAAAAACTCATCATGGCTCAGTATCTCAAGATGTATTCCAAACATTTAAATGAATTTTTTGAAATATATGTTAGCAATGACCTTTTTTATAATTTTTATCATCTTTTTCTCCTTTTCTGATGATATGAAATGCTGTCTATTAATGGTTTTGATTCCCCTTGAAATGATCAATTAACTCTTCCCTAATTTGTTTTCATCTTTGATTACAATATCAAGACATGCTAGCAACACTGAGAGAGCTTGGACAATTTTGGACTCACTGCACTAATTTTTCAGATTATTCAAGTAGGCAATTGCATCTGTGTTCTTGTTGGCCTCCTTGATGAGCCTTTTGCAGACCAATGTTCCCTTTCCTCGATTAAAGACTTGTAATGAGAATCTATTATTTATTTCTCTGATCTAATTAACTTTAAGGGTATTTGAGACCAGATGCACCTCTGCCCACCTGCATGGGACCCAGGCCCAAGGTAGGCCCAAGTCCATTCTGCCACCAGCAGCCACCCACTGGAGCTCAGGATCAGGCACAGGTCTACCTCCTCTGACCAGAAGATCCCCACTAGAACTCAGGCCTGGCCCATATCTGCCTTTACTCATCTGCATGGGACCCATGCCCAGGGAAGGCCCAGGTTCGTCCACTATAGGCAGACACCAACTCTACATCCTCCAATGAACGGACCCCCACCAGAACTCAGGCCCATCCCAGACACACTTCTGTCCACTTGCACATGTCCCAGGCCCCAGGCAGATCCTGGTCCATCAGCCATGCCACCTGGGAACCCAGGCTTAAGCCACTTCCATCTTGGAAAACACCATAGTCTTTCCCATACAATAACCTCTACCTTTTGACAACAGACACGGCCTAGAAGCATCTGCATCTCAGAGTGGGCATCCGAAAGCCAGTGTATGGCCCACAATTTCAGCCCCATTTCTGTAAAAGCTTGCATGCCTCTTGGGGCACCTTTACTGCTATCTCAAGTTATCTCCTCTATTGCTGCTATCATCTTTAGTTGCAGTAGCATCCATCATGGGACACTTTCAGGATCTGGAAGACCAAAATAAAGGTGAGGTACAAATAATCTGCATGAATACTACAAGATTATAGGGTAGAAACTGTAATATCTCAGATCCACACTGCAAGAAAGGAAGGCACATATACAACATGAAAAAACAAGGGAGGAAAGTACCCCCAAACAAACCAGGATAATATAATAACAGAAGCCAGGGACAGTGACGTTGATGAAATGTGAGAAAAGAATTCAGAATGTTCATAATTAAAATGATCTGTGAATTAAAGAATGATCTAAATGAGCAAATACATACAAAACTTTATCACTCCAACAAAGAGATAAGAGAGCAAATAAGGTAGCAAAAGATTACTTCAAGAAAGAGAAACTCTTAAAAAAATAGAAATCCTTGAAATGAAACAATAAACCAAATTAAAAAAAAAACTCAATAGAAAGCATTACCAACAAACTACATCACTTGTAAAACAGAACATCAAATAATGAGGACAAAGTATATGATACTGAAAATAAAGTTGACCACACAGTGAAGATAGTAAGAAAACATGAAAAGAACATCCAAGAATTATGGAACAGCATCAAAAGAACAAATCTAAGAGTTATTGGGATAGAGGAAAGCATGGAGTCTCAAACCAAAGGAATGCACAATCTCTTCAATGAGATAATATCAGATAATTTCCCAAACATGAAGAATGAATTGGAAATTCAAATACAAGAGGCTTACAGGACACCAAATGTACAAAGCTACAACAGATCTACATCAAGGCACATTATAATAAAAATGCCTAGCATACAGAATAAGGATAAAATCTTAAAGGCCTCAAGGGAGAGGAATCAGATCATATATAGGGGGAGAACAATTTGTATCTCAGCAGATTTTTCATCCTAGACTCTCAAAGCCAAGAGATCACGGAACAACATGTAACAAGCTCTAAAAGACATTTGATGCCAACCAAGCATCATACCCAGCAAAATTAAGCTTTAAATTTAATGATGAAATAAAAACCTTCAATGATAAACAAAAGTTAAAATAATTTACAACTAGAAAGCCTGCACTACAGAATATCCTCAGAAAAATATTCCATGAAGAGGAAATGAAAAACAATGATGGAAATCAGCAGATAGAAGTGTTATACTAAAGGTAAAACTAATCAAAGGAAAAACTAATCAAAGAAAAAACCAAGTTAAGTTAAATAATAAAAATGGCTGGGAATACAAATCATGTCTCAAAAATAACCCTGAATGTTAATGGCCCAAACTCACTAATCTAAAGACATAGGCTAGCCGATTGGATCAAAAAAAAAAAAAAAAACCACACACAAACAAACAAACAACACCCCCCCACACACACACACAAAGCCATCTCATAGGAAAAGATATCCACAGAGTGAAAGTAAAAAGTTTGGAAAAATATCACTCACATGGACAGTGGAAGCAAGCAGGGATTTCCATCCTCATATCTAATAAAGTAGACTTCAAGCTAAAGTTCATCAAAGGCTATAAAGAAGGACACTACATACTAGTTAAGGGAACCATACACCAACAAGACATAACAATTATAAATCTATATACCCCAAACAATGGAGCATGTATATTCATCAAACAAACTCTTCTCAAGTACCAGAGTCAAATAGACCACAACACAATAATTCTGGGTGACTATAACATACCTCTTTCACTACTGGATGGATCTTCCAAACAAAAGCTGAACAAAGAAACTATAGAACTCAATAACACAATCAATAACTAGACTTAACTAACATATATAGAACATTTAATTCTTCAACAAGCATATGCACTTTCTTCTCAGCAGCACATGGAACTTCTCGAAAATAGAGCTATATTATGCCACAAAGTAACTCTTAACAAATATAAAAAAGTAGAGATACTACTCTGCATTCTATCAGATCATAATTGAAAGAAACTGGATATCAATGGTAAAATAAAAAAATAAAAGCTACTACAAAACCTTGAGACTAAATAATATGCTACTTAATGAACACTGGATTGTAAAAGGTATCAAGGAGGAGATTAAAAGTCCTTCCAGGTAAAGGAGAACACAGATACAACATATTAAAATCTCTGCTACACTGTGATGGAAGTAGGAAGAGAAAAGTTTATTGCATGGAGTTCATTCCTTAAAGAAGAAAAAGTCAACAAATAAATGACCTAACACTACATCTTAAAATCCTAGAAAGTAAAGAACAAACCAACACCAAAATTAGTAGAAGACAGGAAATAATTAAAAGCAGAGCTAAACTCAATTAAATTGAAACAAAAGTACAATTGAAAAAATTGACAAAACAAAAAGTTGGTTCTTTGAAAAAAATAAATAAAATTGACAAACCCATAGCCATGCTAACAAAGAGAGGGAAAACTCAAATTACTAAAATACATGATGAAAAAGGAAATATCACAACAGACACTACAGAAATACAGAAGATAATTAGAAATCATTTTGAGAAATTGAACTTCAATAAAATAGAAAATATTAAAGTCATCACAAAAATTTATAGAATCATATGATCTGCCCAAATTGAATCAAAATGATATACACAATTTAAACAGATCAATTTCAAGTGATAAAATACAAGATGTCTTCCAAAGCCTACCAACCAAGAAAAGTCCAGGAGTGGAGAGATACACAGCTGAGTTCTACAAAACCTTTAAAGAAAACTAATACCAATATGCCTCAAATTATTTCATGAAATAGAAAAAAGAGGGAGCACCTCCAAACTCATTCTATGAGGCCAGTGGCACCCTGATTCCTAAACCAGGTAAAGACACATTGAAAAGAAAACTTTAGACCAATATCTCTAATGAACATAGATGCAAAAAATCCTAAATAAAATTTTGGCAAATTGAATACAAAAACATATCAAAAAGATATGCACCATGGGGTTCATACAGGGATGCAAGATTGATTAAACATAAGAAAATCAATAAATATAATTCATCACATCAATAGACTTAAAGATAAGAAACATATAACCACTTCAATAGATGCATAAAAAGCATTTGACAAAATACAAAACCCCTTCGTGTTCAAAACACTAGAAAAACTAGGGATAACAGGAACATATCTCAACATTATAAAGGCTATCTACACTAAGCCCCAGGCCAACCTTATTCAAAATGGAGAAAAATTGAAAGTATTCTCTCTAAAAACTGGAACAAGAGAGGGATGCCCTCTTTCACCACTTCTATTCAACATAGATCTTGAAACACTGGCAAGAGCAATTAGACAAATGAAAGAAATTCAAGTGATATGTATAGGAAAAGAAGAATTTAAATTAGCACTATTTTCTGATGATATGATTCTATACCTAAAAGACCCAAAAAGCTCCACCAGTAAACTTCTAGAACTAATAAATGAATTGAGCAAAGTAGCGGGATATAAAATCAATACCCACAAATCAAAAGCATCTCTGTATATCAGTGGCAAATCCTCTGAAAGGGAAACGAGGAAAGCTACCCCATCTATAATAGCCTTGAAAAAAATAAAATACTTGGGAATCAACTTAACAAAAGAGGTAAAAGACCTCTACAAAGAAAACTACAGAACACTAAAGAAAGAAATTAAATAAGATCTTAGAAGGGGCAAAGACCTCCCTTGTTCTTGGAAATGCAGAATTAATATTATCAAAATGAGCATTCTACCAAAATTACTGTACAGATTAAATGCAATTCCAATCAAAATCCCAGTGACATTTCTTATAGAAATAGAAAAAGAAGTCATGAAATTCATCTAGAAAAATAAGAGACCCAGAATAGCTAAAGCAATCCTTATCAAGAAGAGTGAAGTAGGTGGCATCACTATACCAGACCTCAAACTATACTACAGAGCAATAGTAACAAAAACAGGATGATATTATCACAAAAAAAAGACTGATAGACCAATGGTACAGAATAGAGGATACAGAGAGTAACCCACATAACTACAGTTATCTTATATTAGACAAAGGCACCAAAAACGTACATTGGAGAAAAGACAGCCTCTTCAACAAATGATGCTGGGAAAACTGGAAATCCATATGCAACAAAATGAAATTAAACCCCTATCTCTCACCCTGCACAAAACTCAACTCAAAGTGGATCAAGAACATAGAAATGAAACCAAAGACACTGTGCCTATTACAAGAAAAAGTAGGCTCAAATCTCCACCATGAGGGCTAGGGATGTGGCTCAAGTGGTAGCGCGCTTGCCTGACATGCATGCGGCCAGGGTTCGATCCACAGCACCACATACCAACAAAGATGTTGTGTCTGCCGAGAACTAAAAAATAAATTACAAAAAAAATCTCCATCATGTTGGATTAGGCCCCAAATTCCTTAATAAGACTCTGGTAGCGCAAGAATTAAAATCAAGAATCAATAAATGGGACAGATGCAAACCAAAAGGCGTCTTCTCAGCAAAATAAACCATCAATGAGGTGAATAGAGAGCCTACATAATGAGAGCATTACCACACACACATATCAATTTAAGCACAAATTTCTAGGGCATATAAAGAATTCAAAATTCGTAACACACACACACACACACAAAAAAAAATTACACACAAAAACCCTAGTCAATAAATGGGCCAAGAAACTGAACAGATACTTCTCAGAGGATGATATACAATCAATCAACAAAAATGTTCAACAACTCAAGGAATTAGAGAAATGCAAATCAAAAGTACTCTAAAATTTCATCTCATTTCAGTCAGAATGGCAGCTATTAAGAAAAAAAAAACAGTAAGTGTTGGCAAGGATGTGAGGAGAAAAGCATACTCATACATTGCTGGTGGGGCTGCAAACTGGTTTAGCCAATATGGAAAGCAGTATGGAGATTCCTTGGAAATGGGACCACTATTTGACCTAGCTGTCCCACTCCTTGATCTATAACCAAAGGACTTAAAAACAGCATGCTACAGGGACACAGACACATCATATTTATAGAAGCACAATTCACAATAGCTAAACTATGGAACCCACCTAGATGTCCTTCAGTAGATGAATGAATAATGAAGTGGTATATATACATGATAGAATACTATTCAGCATTAAACGAGTATAAAATCATGACATTTACAGCTAAATGTTTAGAGTTAAAGAATATAATGATCAGTGAAGTAAGCCAATCTCCAAAATCTAAATGACGAATATTTTCTAATATAAAGATGCTGATTCATAATGGGGTTGGGGGAGCATGGGAGGATTAGACAAATTTTAGATAGAGAAAATGAAAGAGTGCGGAAGGGAAGGGTCATAGTGGTAGGAAAGATGGTGGAATGAGATGGACATAATTACCCTAAGTACACGTATGAAGACACGAATGGTGTGAGTCTATTTTGTGTACAACCAGAGATATAAAAAATTGTGTTCTATATGTGTAATGTGAATTATAATGTATTCTACTGTTATACATAACAAATTAGAATAAAAAATTTAAATAAAAGGGTATTTGAGGAAGCATGTTGGTAATCACTTTGGAATATCCTTAAAATAAAATTTAAGTCTGCTGAAACTGATTTTCCTAGTTAAGTGAAACTTTCCCTATAGTAAAATTTGTAAAGCACCACCTTACTGCAATTGCTTTAGATATGTCTCAATCATTTTGTCATAGGTACAATATATCCTGTAGGCAGGGGCTATAGATTCCCCTATTCCATTTATGGTCTTTATCAGGTCCTTAAAATTCTATTTAGTAGCTGAAGATAGTAATGTGCTGAAAGACACATTGGAGTCTGAGAAGTGTTCATTCAGATTAGTAAAATTCCATTGAATTAGTATGCTGAATTGAAAAAATCTACTTAATACTTAAACTAAATTTAAGTGAAACAATGCATATTTACCAATACTTTTAATTTTCTGTTCTTAAAAATACTGAATTCATGCCACGCTCTTTGAAAGTTATTCAGTAAATTTAATGTGTGCATTATGTAATAACACTCGAATTCTTTCAAAATGTATGCCAAGATTCCAACCTGTTAAATCAATTCAAATTGATTTTGAAGTTAGAAAAGAGTACATAGATTAAAAACAAGTTGAAGGTCAGAGATAAAATAATGCAACTGTCATTTATTAATATTAATGAAACATTCCCCAAAATAATAATCATAGGTTCAGATATGGTTCAATATCTGTATTATGAATCTAGAGAGCAAAAACCCATAATAATATAAAGAAGTGATTAAACTCTACGTTGTTGAAATCATCAATGAGGTTAAAATCAAAGTACTTGAAGAGTCCAAAGAAGAACATAGGCAAGAGGGGGGGGAAAGAATATGATGAAATTTAGAATGTAATTATTTCTGTTCACTATAATGTATTAAACTGTAGTGAAAGAAGCAGAAAAAAAAACCTGCATTCAAATGTGGGATCAGTTTCTAATTAGCTAAGCGACCTTGGATAATAAGATTATAATAATGTCTAATGATAATAGTAATAATTAAAATAATAGCAATAGTGAGCAGTTATCGAGTGCTCAGTCAGCCACTGTATTACTAGTGTCCTTGCATTATCTCCCATCACCCTCCCTACAGTTTACATATAATTTTATAAGCCTTTTGTAGATGAGGAGATCAACTTATACAAAGTGAAAGTGACTTGCTGAAGTTCATTCAGCTCTTTAGTCAGCTTTTTCACTGCTGTTACTAAAAGACCTGATAAGAACAATTAGAAGAGGAAAAGTTTATTTGAGGTTCATGGTTTCAGGTGAGCAGAGCATCACAGCAGAAGAGTATAGTGAAGGGAAGCAATGTCTTAGAATATTGCAACCCAGAAGCATGGAGAGACAGAAATTCCACTGAACAGATAAAAAATATATACCCTCAAAGCATGCCCCAATGACCACATCCTCTAGTCACACTCTACCTGCCTTTAGTTACCACTCAGTTAACCCCCATTAGGGGATTAATTCACTGATTAGGTTAAGGCTTTCATAAACCAATCATTTCATCTCTAAGCCTTCTTGCATTTTCTCATACACGAGCTTTTGGAGGACACCTCACATCCAAACTATTACAAAGCTTCATAGTGATGGAAATCAAATTTAAATTTAGATTCTATGACTCCAGGAAAACTGCACTCATTTCTAGATCATGCTACTTTCTTATCATGTAAATTCTCTGAAGGTAATTTTATCACTTTTAAGTGAAAATTGCAAATTAAAATGTATAGGATTGATGTGAGGATCTAGTTTTTCAGTGAATCAGTGTTAAAGAATACTTACTATGTACTGGTCAAATGCTAAATCTGGGACTACCAATATTCTTTACCATTATGGAATTTGTGGTATACTGATAATAATAATAAGCAAAAAAGTATTTAAGACAAAATGTTAGGAGGCATTTTTGGTACTACTTCCGTCCCCATGCATATTTATATATCAGCAAGCTTCTTTGGTTTGAATTCCCAAACTCATGAGTTACTCCTAAATATAGATGTCACTTCTTCCTACACCACGAACTGAAGTCTGTTGGGACAGTAAGCTACAGCATTTATTTGAATGACTGTCCACATTTGATTCACATCTCTTGGCTCCTTCTTGTCCATATTCAGCCTCAAACTCTGTTGTCTCATGCATTTTTTCAGGTCGTTCTTCTTGTCGTTGCTATCATTACTTCCCTTAGAGCATAATCCAAGTCCTGGTTATGCTATCTTGTCCAGAGTTAGGAGTTCTTTTTTTTTTTTGGGGGGGGGTGTTTAGCAAGATTGTCTGTATATCTTGCTAAGGTCTATCTACATCTATCTTTGTGTTAGACTAATGTGACTTGGTGATTGATATCTGATCAATGAAACAGAAGCAAAGATAATATTTGCACCCACAAGACTCTGCCTTCTAGCATGAGAAGAAGATCACCATTAAACAGGGACAAGAGGGGGGAGGGAAAGGGAGAGAGAAGGGAAATTTCATGGTAAAGGAAGGAGACCCTCATTGTTATACAAAATTACATATAAGAGGAAGTGAGGGGAAAGGGGAAAAAAACAAGAGAGAGAAATGAATTACAGTAGATGGGGTAGAGAGAGAAGATGGGAGGGGAGGGGAGGGGAGGGGAGGGAGGATAATAGAGAATAGGAAAGGCAGCAGAATACAACATACACTAGTATGGCAGTATGTAAAAAAGTGAATGTGTAACCGATGTAAATCTGTAATATGTATATGAGGTATAAATGGGAGTTCATAATCCGCTTGAATCAAATGTATGAAATATGATATGTCAAGAGTTTTGTAATGTTTTGAACAACTAATAATAAAAAAAATTTTAAAAAAACTCTGCCTTCTAAAGGGACCCCTGATCCTTTTATATTTTCTTCTAGTTGGCCAATTATGAAAATGATAAGGAAAAAAACAAACAAACAGATGCTCAGTAATGGAGAAGGATAAAACAAAATTGTTCCACTAGCTTTCACTCCCCATCTCAAGGCTATAGGCTGAGCTAGAAAAGACCTTGTATTTAAATAAAGCACTGCATTCTTTTTTAATTCCAATTTGTTATATAATGACAGCAGAATGCATTACAATTCACATTATACATATAGAGCACAATTTTTCATATCTCTGGTTGTACACTGTATTCCTGAGTCATAGTTTTGCTGCAACATCATCTGCACTGTAACAAAATAGAGAAAGTTTTGGGAGAAGAATATGTATTCAATTTGGGTCTTGTTTATTTTGAAGATCTATTATCGGTATACAAGTGGAGAAACTTCTAAAGACAAAGAATTCAAGGTAGAGATAGGTTCTGAATAGAAACGCACATGAAATAAGAAAACAAAATTTTCTCAATGTATATTTGTAGAATCACAATGTATCAGAATATCTCCTGGGATAGAATCCTAAAATGGTGGTTCTCAAACTTGGCTGCACTCTGAAGTCAAATGAGAAGTTAAGAAAATGCATTGAATCCTCTCTGTGTTCCTAGTCCAAATTTCACACCATAAAAAGAACTACATTTGAGAACGTGAGTAAATAAAGCAATTCAATAGATCCGAAGCTCTGACAAGAATGTTGTAAAATGTGGATGATAATCCATTTCATTTCACTTCATTACTATATTAAGATACTTGACAATACCCTGCAAACAGTAATGTTATATCACTCTTATGTAAGGTATTTTAGTCAAACTAAATTTAATTCTTGACTTACATCTCTTTCCCAGAAAGTGTGTAGCCTGCATTTAAGAAAGGTGACACAAGAAAGGAATATTTGGGGTGAATATTAATGACAGAAAATTATTTGAGTTCCTTTCTTTGTAAGTGGCATAACTTTGTCATCCCTGCAATGCACTAGCTGTTCTGTTAATCATGTTTCTGATTAAATTGGCAGTTAGTAGTAAAGGAAGATAGACTTGGCAAAAGAGATGGATCCTTCTTCCATTATTGAACCTGCAACTAGAAGTTTAAAAACTTTTGTGGAGTAAGGGTAAAAGTAGTCATCAAGGTTCATGCCTAGGAAAAATTCAGTTTGGACACTTGTAAAAGTGAAAGATTTTCCTTCCTCCCAGAGTCATTCTGCCAGGTTCAGCCTTGAAGTGGAAGCATTAGAAGACAAAACTTATTGAACCTCTTTAAAGTTTAGATTGACAAAAAGAGAAAATAAGAAAAATACACCATGGGGAAAAGCCCTACCTAGAGAAAAGATTAAAAGGGTGACTTAACAGGTTATTTGCAACTCCAATTTCTGACTCCACTGGAATTGAGAGTAGTGAAGTGATCTTGGCTGTTCTGATTAGAACTCTTACTGAGCAAAAGCAATTAAATCCCAAGTGAATCAATAAATGGCTAGTAGTTTAAGGGCAGTAAAAGAGGGGCTTGCATCACCTTCTAAATGCTAGATGCCAAGGAAGGGAAGGCAATGCAGCCACAGAGGCATTCATACAGGGTATCTCTAGAATGGCATGCCTTGACTGTCATGAAACAAATTCTGAACTGAAGTTCAAAGAACTCACACCAGGATAAACTAAAATAATTCCATCATGCTAATGCTTATGGTGTAATATATCACATTCTTGTAGGTTGGGGAGAAACTTTAAAAGACTTCATTGCTTGCAAGACAGGGAGTTCAAAATGAGGAATAAAAAAGCAAATATATTTAGAAATTTGGAAAGTACATAATTCTATTTTGCATAAATTAATATAATTATCTTGTGAGGTATTTTGTTGTTGGAATCCTTGTTTTTATAATGTGCTCACCACTTCATCAACAATGTACAATATTTTTTTCAATGAACAACTATTTCTGTGGTATATGCAAGAATTTATTTGCTCTGCTTCTATCTTTCAAGAATATTGAATACTTGTAGCATAGGAAATGTTTAAAATTAAATATGAATAGAAAATAATGTAGCTCACACAAATATATTATTAAAATTAACTGAGAGGGGAAGGATATTTGCAAACCATCTCGGACACATACTTTGTATCTAGAATATATAAAGGACTTTCAAACTCAACAGCAAAAATCAAGCAATGCAATTAACAAAGGGCAAAGTCATGAATAAATATTTAAATAATGAAGATATACAGATAGCAAATATGAATGTGAGAGATATTAAATATCATTAGTCATTACAGAAATGCAAATGGGACTCACTACATACCCATCAGAATGTCTGGGCCAAAAAAAGATACAATAAACACAAACAATAGTGGCTACAGAAATTAAAAGTAAAATACCTGGTAATAAATTTAACAAAAGAGGTGAAAGCTTTCGTTTAATGAAAATTTGTTTTAATGAAAGTTTTATTTTCATTAAAATTATAAAACATTATGAAAGCTATTAAAAAGAATGCATACACAAAAATGAACAGACATCTCATGTTTACAGTCAGGAAGAATCAAAATTGATAGAATGTCCATACTTTGACAATTATATACAGATTCAATGCAGGATTCCAAGAACAATATTCATGTAAAAAAACAGAAAAAATCCTAAAATTTATGTGGAAACTTGCCAAAGAAAAACCCTGAACAGGCAAAGCCATCTTTAGGAAAAAAGTAGGAATATTACACTATGGAATCTCAAAATATGCTACAAAACTGTAGTAGTCAAAATGGCCCATGTATTAGATCAATGTATTAGAATAGAGAGCCTAGAAGTCAGCCTGTATATCCATAGCCAACTGATGTTTGACAAAGGTGCTAAGAACATGAATTGAAGAACTAACAGTAGTTTCAATATATAGTGATGAGAAAATTGGAAGGCAGAAGAATAAAACTAGATATATATCTCTTACCAGTTACAAAAATAAACTCAAAATAGCTTAAAAACTTAAATACAGACCTGAAACTATAAAACTCCTTAATTAAAACATCAAAGAAATGATTCAGGACATTGGAATGGGCAGGGATTTTGTGGACAAGAACCCAAAGGACAGGAAACAAAAGCAAACATAGACAAATGGGATTACATCAAAGCAAAATTTTTGCATGGGAAACAATTATCAGAATTAAGAGGCAAATCCACAGAGTGAAAGAAATATTTGCAACCTATATATCTGACAGGGGTTAATATCTAAATATATAAGGAACTCCAAAACCTCAACAGCAAAAGTTCACCATAAAGAAGTGTTTGAGAGGATAAAAATATTTAACCTAGTTTAAATATTACACAATGCATATGCATCAAAACATCACATTACCGCACATTATGCACAATCTTTACAGTTTAGATATGAATTAAAAATAAATTTAATTGAAATATCATCACTTTAACCTATTATTATATAATTTTTTATGTTTTTATATATCTGGTTAATAATAAATTTTGAAATCCAAACTCAACAGCAAAAAATGCAATCTGATTAATAAATTTGTTTATAAATAAATTTATAAAAAACCTAAATATTCATTTTTTTAATTTTTCTTTTCTTTTTTTTATTGTTGGTAGTTCAAAACATTACACAGTTCTTAATATATCATATTTCACAGTTTGATTCAAGTGGGTTATGAACTCCCATTTTTACCCCGTATACAGATTGCTGTATCGCATCAGTTACACTTCCATTGATTTACATATTGCCATTCTAGTGTCTGATGTATTCAGCTGTCTATCCTATTCTCTACTATCCCCCCTCCCCTCCCCTCCCCTCCCCTCTTCTCTCTCTACCCTCTCTACTGTAAATCATTTCTTCCACTTGTATTATTCTTCTCTTACCCCACCTTTCCTCTTATATGTAATTTTGTATAACCCTGAGAATCAACTTCCATTTTCATGCAATTTCCCTTCTCTCTCCCTTTCCCTCACACCTCTCATCCCTGTTTAATGTTAATCTTCTTCTCTAGCTCTTCGTCCCTACCCTGTCCTTAGTTATTCCCCTTATATCAATGAAGTCATTTGGCATTTGTTTTTTAAGGATTGGCTAGCTTCACTTAGCATAATCTGCTCCAATGCCATCCATTTCCCTCCAAATTCTATGATTTTGTCGTTTCTTAATGCAGAGTAATACTCCATTGTGTATAAATGCCACATTTTTTTATCCATTCATCTATTGAAGGGCATCTAGGCTGGTTCCACAATCTTGCTATCGTGAATTGTGCTGCTATAAACATCGATGTAGCAGTGTCCCTGTAACATGCTCTTATTAGGTCTTTAGGGAATAGACCGAGAAGGGGAATAGCTGGGTCAAATGGTGGTTCCATTCCCAACTTTCCAAGAAATCTCCATACTGCTTTCCAAATCGGCTACACCAATTTGCAGTCCCACCAATAATGAACAAGTGTACCCTTTTCCCCACATCCTCTCCAGCACTTGTTGTTGTTGGACTTCCTAATGGCTGCCAATCTTACTGGAGTGAGATGGTATCTTAGGGTGGTTTTGATTTGCATTTCTCCGACTGCTGGCGATGGTGAGCATTTTTTCATGTACTTATTGATTGATTGTATGTCCTCCTCTGAGAAGTGTCTGTTCAGGTCCTTGGCCCATTTGTTGATTGGATTATTTGTTATCTTATTGTCTAATTTTTTGAGTTCTTTGTATACCCTGGATATTAGGGCTCTATCTGAAGTGCGAGGAGTAAAGATTTGTTCCCAGGATGTAGGCTCCCTGTTTACCTCTCTTATTGTTTCTTTTGCTGAGAAAAAACTTTTTAGTTTGAGTAAGTCCCATTTGTTGATTCTAGTTGTTAACTCTTGCGCTATGGGTGTCCTATTGAGGAATTTGGAGCCCGACCCCACAGTATGTAGATCATAGCCAATGTCTCTGATTTAATATCAAGCTCCTTGATCCATTTTGAGTTAACTTTTGTGGCTGGCGAGAGAAAGGGATTCAATTTCATTTTGTTGCATATGGATTTCCAATTTTCCCAGCACCATTTGTTGAAGATGCTATCCTTCCTCCATTGCATGTTTTTAGCCCCTTTATCAAATATAAGATAGTTGTAACTTTGTGGATTAGTCTCTGTGTCCTCTATTCTGTACCATTGGTCCACCCACCTGTTTTGGTACCAGTACCATGCTGTTTTTGTTACTATTGCTTTGTAGTACAGTTTGAACTCTGGTATCACTATACCTCCAGATTCACACTTCCTGATAAGAATTGCTTTTGCTATTCTGGGTATTTTGTTTTTCCATAGTGAAAGATGATGTAATGTTTGGAACAATCAATAAAAAAAAAAAAAAGAAACTCTTGGCTACTGTTGGTGGGAGAGTAATTAATCAAACCACATGGAAAACCATATGAAGGTTCCTGAAAATTTTAAAAATAGAACTGCTGTATATATGATCCAGAAATATCTCTACTGAGTATATACTCAAAAAATATAAAACCAGAATACTGAAAAAAATATTTGTATGCCCATGCTAAAAGCATTATCATTCACAGTATCCAATATATGGAATCAACCTCAATGTATATGAATAGATGAATTTTTAAAGAAAACCTGGTTTATAAGCACAATGGAATACTTTTCATTCTTAAAAAATAAGGAAATTGTGTCATTTGCAATAATTTGGATGAACCAGTTAACTGAAAAGGAACTTTGTTTTGGTTTATATATTAGGTATCCCCTAAAAGTTCATGTGTGAGACAATGCAAGAAGGTTAGAGGAGACATGATTAGATCATGAGAGCCTTAACCCAATCAGTGAATTAATTCCTTCATGGGATTAACTGAGTGGTACCTGAAGGCAGATGGGGTGTGGTTGGACATGGTGGGTCATTGGGGATGTGCCTTTAGCGTGCATATTTTGTGTCTGACGAGTGGAGCCTCTCTTTTTGCTTCCTAATCATATGTGAGCCACTTCCCTCTGTCACACTCTTCTGCCATTATGTTCTGCCTCACCTTATGCTCCAAGGAATGAATCCGCTGCCTATGGACTGAGACATCTGTAACCCTGAAACCCCAAATAAATTTTTCCTCCCCGAAAATTGTTCTTGCCAGGTCTTTCCATCACAGATTGAAAAAGCTAACTATAACAAATGTTGTTAAGTGAAGCAAGCTAGGAAGAGAAAGACAAACAGTGTATAATCTCATTACCTGTAGAACCTAAAAATGTTGAACTCACCAAAGCAGCGTGGTTCCCTGGGGCTAGTGGGAGAAGAGGATATTGAACAAAGGATATAAAATTCAGTTAGATAGGAAGAATAATTTCAAGAGTTCTGTTGTACAACATGGTGATTGTAATCATCAACAATTTATAGTACAACTGAAAAGTGCTAAAACTACATTTTGAGTTTTCTCACCACAACATAATAATAATAATAATAATAATAATAATAATAATGGGTATGTGAGGTGATACATATGTTAATTAACTTGATTCAGTCATTCTACAATGTGTGTGCATATGTGTATATGTGATTATGTTTTTCTAAACATGTTGTATATAATAAATATGTACAGTATTAGAAATTAATATTGGCAATAATATCAAATGCTAATGAATATGCAGAAAAACTAGACCATTCCTATATTACTAGTGGGAATTTTAAAAGGCAGTTCCTCTCTCATAAGCAATTTAGCATCATCCTATACATCTAAACATGTGTGTGTCATATGATACAGCATCATACTCTTGTGCATTTATTCCAGAAAAATATAAATGTATGTTCACAGAAAAACTGGTTCACAAATGTTCATATCAGCTTTATTTGTAATATCACCAAATCGGTAATAACATAAATAACTTTCCAATTAATAAATGGTTAAATAAAGTATAGTACATAAATGTCATAGAACATGTTTGTCAGCAATAAAAAACAATGAATTATTGACATATCATTATTAATACATACATCAAGGGAAATACACTGAGTGAAAGAAATCTAATCTCAAAAGTTTACACATACATAGAGTGTTTTTATTTCCATTTCTATAATATCCACTAAATAACAAAATTAAAGAGATGATAAATAGATTAGTGATTGTCAGAACTCAGTGATTAGCAGATCAAAAATTGTGTGTGGACATGAAGAGGTAACATGAGGGAAACTTGCCATCAGTGATGGAACAGTTCCATGTGTTGTTGTCTATCACAATGGCTACATAAATTTTCTCCTGTTACAAAATTGCACAAAACTTAACATATAGAAACAAACACATGCACACACATATGTCCATACATATGCAACAAAACTGGATATAAAGCTTGTGAATTCTAAATTAGCTCTTTGGATTGTACCAATTTTCTGGAGATGTTATTCTATAGTTTTGCAAGATGTTACCACTTTGGTAATACTAGGTAAAATGGGATTATAAGGGGAAAATGGGATTATCGTCTATAGTTTTCTTTTTGTTATTGTGAAATCCTGTGAATATTGTATTCCAAGAATGAATAAATGAATGGATGAATCAATTGTATAAATATTCAGAGGAAAAAAAAACAGATAGTTTTAGTGAAAAAATGGAAAATACTAATGACTAGAAAAATTTTGTTTTTCCAAAATTAAGAGGGTTCTTTAAGACAGAAGGAACACAACACACATAGATTCACACATTTAAACATAGGGTTTACATGGAATAATTCAATTGGGAACAGTTTAGGGTAAATGATATGGGAGACATCAGTTTATAACCTGGGCATGCTTAGACATTATAGAGTTTTCCAAATATTAGGATAGGAGTCTAATATTAAAGCTAATAATGATAGAAGGAGAGATGGTAGATACAATGGAATGAACTCAAAGCATACAGAGAATCATGTGAAACCTATTTTAATAGCCACAGATGACAGATAATAATGTTATATTAAATCAGAGTACATTTGGTAAAAAAATGAAATCTATCATTTATAGGAATTGATTGTCTATAGGACACATGAAAACGAGATACAGCGCATGGTTCTCTTAATATGTCTGTAAGCAGGTGAGGCTCCTGATGAGCAAGGAAAACTTCAATGTACTGAAAATACTGTTTTCATTAGTGCTCCCATAAATAGTTTTTCATGGTTCATATTGTTTCACCTTTTATAAGGGTGAGGATTTACAGAATCATTATACATGAATATATATCAGCATCATCTTCTTGAATAAAAGTATTATATTTTCATAGAAGAAAATACAAAAAAAAGAAAAATGTGTTTCTTTTAGCACTATTCTGTTACATCTTTATATCAAGGATATCACAGAACTGTGAATATTTTACTCTCCTAATACTTAGCTGTAGTGGGTTAGAAAGTGTAATAGAATTTCTTTGTTAATTTTCTGAACCTTTAGTAAATGTGTTTATCTTGTTATATTTAAATATTAATGTGACTGCCTTTGAAGTCAGTCTGAGTACCATCAAACGTATATTCTAAAGCTCCATTTATGTTTCTTGCTTGAAAGTGCAGGTATAACAATGCAGTTTGGGGAAACAAATATTGATATCCTATTCATTTGATGCTCTGATGACAAAATATTCTGATTTCACTAAAATGTAGAATAAATACTAGTAAACAGTTGTGGAGAACACTATATAGTCCCCATAGGTCTTAAATAAGAATCATGATTCATTAAACTAAAGCCATTTTCATATTCTTATTACAAATCAATGTTAGATATAATCACTATGTTTTATATATATATTTAAATTTTATTATTTTCAGGATAAAATTCATTTTATTTCCTCATACCTCAGGATTTACAAGCAGGCTCTTGCAGACCATTGGATCTATGCTATTTCTCAAAGCAACTAGAGTTGAAACTGTAAAAATCAAAGTAAAAGATAATCCTGTACCACAATTGAAAGCACAGGTTGAAATAAACAAAACACGTTTTTCATGGAATCAATACTTTATATGAAGCACATAGGCAAAAATCTGCTATATTTGTTTATGTAAAGCTCACCAGTTTTCAGATATATAAGCTATAGGTAAACAAGTAGGACTCAGAAAAAAATCACATGTCCAAAATAAAGTTACTTCCTCATCCATGACAGAGCATCATAATTAGCCTGCAGTAATTCTTCCTCTTACTTTTAAAATAATCCATTTCCTTTTTTCTCTTATCCCTTTTTCATTTATATCCATCTCTAAGCCACCATCCTAATACAGGCAATGAACCATTTTTCTAAGTCCTCATGAAACAGATCTGCTGTTTTTGATGTAGGTTAGTTTATGTAATGATATGTTGTTTTGCATGTATACTCTTTCCCTTCGTAGCACTGTGTTTAAGATCACCCTTATTTACTACACAAAATCTGGTCTATTTCATTGAATCCCAGTATAGTGCATCAAGGTACATGTGGTACATTCACTGCATCTTGTCTGCCCACTACTCCACTTTTACTGAGAGATCAATAAATACTCATGCATGTTTACTCATTGCCCTGCATCTTTCTAGAAAAACAACTAGGTTAAGGCATGTATAGAATTGTATAGAATTGGGAGTTTCCTCTCTAGAGAAAATATAACATTCTACCATTCAACCACCAGGACCCTAGATTTCATGTTTACATATTCCCTATAATATAAACATGATCCAGTATTTACTTTTCATTTGTCTGATAAAACATGATATCTCATTCTTTTTTATTATAATTCTATGCCATAATGAATTCAGCTATGTCTTTACATCTTGTTAAACTTTTAGGTTTCTTTTTATGTAAATTGTCTATTCATATTTATTGCCATTTTTCATTTAACTTTGCCTCTTTATATATTTTCTTGTGACTTTGTCACAGTTTTTTTTTCTTTTCTTTTTTCATGCTCACCCTCAAGAAACATGTTTCGCAGAATATATTACATAGATAACCTGTACCAGAAGCAATGTACCAGAAGCAATGAGCTTTATAAAATTATGATTCCTGATCCCTACACCCAGAATTCTATATTTTAATAGTACATTGGATATGTCTTATGAAAACGAACTTATGAGAGCCAATGTAATTTGTGTTTTTATTAAATTTATTTTTAGCTGATACCTAAAAACAAAAATTATAAATATTTATGGAATACCTATGTGATGTTTCAATACATACATCCATTCTGTAATGTCTAAATCAGGTCAAATATACCTATCTGTTTAAACATTTATTATTTCTTTATGGTGAAAGCTGCCAAAATCCTTTCTTCACCTTTTTGAAATTTACAGAACATCGACTTTGAAATTAGAATGGAGTTGTGCTTTTAAAATAATAAATTATGGCTATGAGATAAAGGAAAAAGCTAAAAACAATATATAAATATTAAACTGGTTTATAATATTGAATGAATCATTTCATATAATTGAAGAACTATAACTTTTATCTATTGTAATATGATATGAAAATGTTCAGACATTTTATTTATAAGAATACATTGAAGGGCTCTTGTTGTGGCTCAGTGATAGAGCACTTGCCTCGCATGTGTGAGGCACTGGGTTCAATTTTCAGCACCACATACAAATAAAAATAAAGGTCCATATACAACTAAATTGTTTTTAATAAAAAGAATACATCGAAGATTTAAAACAAGGTTAAGATTCACTTTCTTTTAATTTACAAATTAAATGGTTACAGTTTGTATCTGGAATGTTCCCCCAAAGTCTCCTGTATTTAAGGATTTGTCCCCAGTATAGAAATGTTCAGAGGCACTGGGATTGTTCATGGATATTGGGAAGGGATTGGATCATGAGGGACCTGGCCTCATCAGAAATAGCTGAATGAATTACTTGGAGGCAGTGGAGAGTGTAAAGGTGGGACTTGGTCACTGGTGGGTGTGGCTGGGAGGGTATTCTTGTCCCTTCTATCCTGGGCCCTTTCTTCTCTCTTTCTGCTTCCTTACTGCCATGATGTGGCGTTTCTCTGCCACATCCTTCCACCATGATATTGTCCCTCACCGCAGGCCCAAATCTGACCATGTTCCGAAACAAGTTAAAATAAATATTAATCTTCTGAGTTGTTTTTCTCAGATACTTGTCATAAAAATGGGTAGCTAATACACATAGACATCGTATTTATGTATCATATTTTTGCTAAATATTTGTAATATCATAGGAACATAACAATATAAATTGTGTGTTCTTTCTACACTGTGCAGGTAGATAGAGTTTGTAGACACTAAATATTAACTTATATTGAATAATAACCACCTTAATATCAAGAGAAAGTTTTGGTTTAGATACTTTGAACCAACAAACCTTAATATATAAAGGATTTTGAATTTATAAATCAGTAAATATTTTTATAAATACTAATTATTTAGATCTTATAGAAAGTTGTGGGTTTTTTCACTGAGTTATAATCAGGGCTTATAATAACTTGAACTTTCTCCTTTGATCTTGTGGGAAAATTATCCCAATATTATTGTTGCTTTAAATTTATCTGTCTTAAAATGTTATTTGGAATTGTGTATTTGTTTATAAAAATTTGCCTAGTTGATGACATTTAATCACCATAGGAATTTACTTTGTAAAATAAAATCTAACATTCCTCTGAGATATTACATTTCAAACAACACAGGCTCTCAATTTGCCCAAATTCTAAACTTATAAATACCAATATACCTGTAGTGAACCATTTAACATTGTCTAATTCAGGATGAACCAGCGATTGGTGAGTGTACTAGACTTTTAGTGAAGAAATAAATTTAACTTTTTAATATCATATAAGTATTCTATGTATAGAATAAAAGTTTTACATGTTGCATGCATTATATTTGTGCCTTCATTTCTCCCAAATATGCCTGCAGTTAAGAATTTTGAGACGTGCAAACCAGTAATAAAAAACTTGAAAATTTGCCTTTGTCCAATATTTATTTTGCTGGTCAATTTCCTTGCTATCCTTCTTCTAAGTACTGCCTTTTCACAAGCAAACTCCCACAACTGAAATTTGGTACTTGCTGCCTGTATCTAACCACTTGTAGTTGCTAGCATAGATATGTGAGTATGCTTTCACTAATAAATTTCTTATTTTAAAAATGGAAAATCCTATAACATTTCCTTCATGTTTCTGATAGTTTATTTCCCATAATCATATGACCCTAAGGTTTATTCAGTCCATCCCGTATATTCCCAGATACCTTGTCCCCACACTTGATGTATATTGTCTCTTGCTGAAGCACAACAAGGAATTAGCAAGAAGAACACAGTGGATAAAGGATGGGAGAGACGAGATATTTCTTTATAGCTGTTCTCCTTTCCATGTTGATATAATTTTATCTATTTTACTTATCTCTTTTATCTATTTAGTGGTAGAAGAAAACAACTGAGAAAATTAACTAGATACATAAGGATTGAACAAAATGAATATGGAGATAGGTAAAACAAACCTAGAAATGTGAGGCATACAGAATGACCACTGATAAGAACTGGATCGAAAAAGAATATTATTTAAATATAGGCCCAACTATGATGTTCAATGTGATTGAAAGAGTGCTTACACTGATAGTTGCTTTAATATTGTTCTCCCAAAAGCACAAAAATTATAGATAATTCCATTAAAATTAATAATTTATAATATTATCATGCAAATAAGTTAGAAAATTGAAATGAGCATACCGACTACTCAAATTTTTTCCTCTAAAAATTCATGTAACTTTCATTAATAAGATTTTGTTTTCTTTTTCAATGCTTTTTTTGAATAATAATTTGATATAATTAATACTTTAAATTCTATTTACTTATGGCACCGATTGACACTGAGAATGGATAAAAGTTGTTTATCTATAATTTAATCAAAGGGTATACAAGTGAAGGAGTAGTACAAATGAAACAAGTAATAGAGAAAGTCCAAGCATGTTATTGATGAGTAACATGAGTCAGGCATACCAATAACCTTTTAGGTAACTGTGGAACACACCTCCACATTGTCCTGAAAGAGGATGAATATGCCAGTATTATTTGTCCTGAAGGACATTGACTCCCTCACTCTCAAGACTTCGTGGAACTCCTGAAGCCCCTGTTATGCCTAAGATTTCTACCATAAAAAGTTGAGCATTTCAGAGAGTGAATAGAAAGCTCATCAGTATGCTGGAATGGTCTACCACAACTTTGGTAACTTAGGCTCAGGGGAGCCTGGATGAGGCATCAACAACAGCTGCTACAATTGATGACTGTGAGTCCACATATAAGGTCTAATGTAGAGTCACTGAGTGTTGAGATACTTTCTTTCTTCTTCATGTAAACTGACCAATTCAATCATGTCATCTACAAAGGCTATAATAAATTAACTGCATTTTTTTTTACATAATTCTGTACAAAAGGTCAAAAAGAATCTATCCATCCAGTAAGCATTGATATGTGAGCTTGAGGTGGCAGGAACTTTAAAATTTCCCCAAGGAAGATAAAAAGAAATGAAATAAAGGCAATTTTTTCCTCAATCTTTTTTTGTGTCATAAATGTCTAGTACTTTGTTTGCCAAAAATCAAGTTTGTGCTAGAAAAAATCTGACTCCTTTCACCCTGGAAGTCAAATAATTCAATGTCTTGAAAACTCTTAACTTCAATGAAAAAAACTTCTTAGGGTTAAGTTTTATTGTAAAAGACTGGTAAGAATGTTATTTAAGAAATAGATATAGATCCAACATTTTGCCTTACAGCAAGAAGATATATAGGAGTGGAATTTAAAACAGGTACACTTGTTATTCAGTTTAAACTTCAAGAATACTCATAAACACTTTATACATAAAATTAGAGAGAGTCTGTGTTGACAAGATTGCCAGGTACTTTTTAAACTATGGAATTACTCCCTTTCTTCAAATTCAATAGGAAAAGCAGAATGTTCATCAAAGCAAGTAGGAAATTTCATGCACAATTTCTCAGTCATTTTAATGGAAATTCTGTCCTTAACTCCCCAAGCTCTCAATAAGCACATCTCTTAAAAAGATGCTTTAATCTATTTAATTGTTTTTGAAGTTTGATATTTTTTCTTTGAAAATAGCTTTGCTACTAAGTTGTTTTTATTCATTCTGAAGAAGTGGAGCATAGCTATTTTACTCACATTTTAAGAAAATGTCTTTAACAAAAACATCAAAAAGGAAAATACCATTATAGAATAACAATTAGAACTTTGGAAATCCAATAAAATATAATAAGCATGTTATTTCCAAGTGTATGGAAGTATGATATATATATATATATATATATATATATATATATATATATATATGTGTGTGTGTGTGTGTGTGTGTGTGTGTGTGTGTGTATACACACACTTTGATATTAACATTCATCTTATTACAAAAAACAAAGTAGTATATTTTTTTTTCATTCAATGACAATTTTGTGCTTTAGAGAATGTTAATGGTTTCTTCATGGGAAAGGCAAACCTTTGATTTCAAACTTATTTTAAATTAGAACTTACTCTTCTCAAATTTTTTACTTCAAGGGGGAAATGTGAATTTTTGTTTTGCAATAAATTCAAAATATTAAAATATCAATACAGAAAGACTAATACTCAACTAGTTGGTGTTTGACAAGGAATACATACTGTCAAGAGCTGCCTGGGATGACCACACCTTTAAGTCCTGATGGCCCAGGGGCACTGACCAATTATTGCCTTCAGTCTGGCAGGATAGTGCCAGGTTGCAATAACTAGGGCGATATCCCAGTTCAGATAACAAGGCGTGGCTCCAGGTGTAGGCATCACCAATGGGGTTGGGTTACACTCACCTATTCCTTTGTAATCCTACCCCTTTGCCCTCTTGGGGATAGAATGTTTTATGGAACTTCCCCTTGTGTGTTCCCTATATAAGAATAAAGAGTTCTGGTGGCTCTCTCTCTTTCCATGGAAACTTAAAGTCTCAGGAATATTGAAAAGGCGCTTCTGTGTGTTTGCATGCTTTCATTGTCGTTTTCTTAAGTTATTGGAATAGTCAGATTTTGTGAACCCAGCATTAGGTTGCTAGCTCACGTAGATGGTGACAACATACGACAGAGTTTCTAAAAACAAAAGGATATGTGTTTCCAGAATTCTAAGGTCATTGGTTGCCAGCCTGATAGTGGAAGTATATATTACATCTCCATGTTAGAAAACAATGATTGCCTCTTAAAAAATTAAACATCCATTTATTTCTAATTACTTGTCCATAAGAAAGGGAAAATTATATATATACACACTCAAAAATGTGTTTGTAATTGTTGATGACAATAAGAAGGCATGACTAAAATTCTAATTATTGATTTATTGATTTCAGGGGTCACAAATTGCTTTACACATTTCTCAATTTCATAGCATTATCACTAATAATTACAGAATTTTATTGAAATATTTCATGGAACTGAAATACAATAAGATATATCATTGTGCAATTTCAGAACTCTGCACAAAGAGAAAATGCTAAAATACTTCTGGAAGTAAAAATAATTAGGAAATACACAAAGTTTTGGATAAACTAAAACTTCAAAAGCAATGCAGCAATAATTTTTCTACATATCATTTTGAAACTAAATTATTGTTTCCCAACTTGCAAAGAGATAAAACATGGAACCATTAACAGCTGCATTTATACTGCATTATGTTGTAATATACAGCAATAAAATAAGTGAATATAAAAAACAAACAAAAATAATAAGTTTAATTTGTAAGGCAAGAAAGAGGGAATTAAATATTTAGAGATGGAAGAAGACATATTTTACAGGATTATAATGAAAGAATTACAGTCACTTTAGTTGGGCAATATGCCTAAAGGGCCATCATTTTCAACTGGAGCATAGACAATTTGGGTTACCATGTTTTATTAGTCAGAATTTATTAAAAGAATCAGAAAGTGTTCTCTTTATTCCAGGTAATGAGCAATTGAATATAAAATGATGAGCCCAACACATCTGTTCATATACATTGGGGAGTGGAGTTCAGGGAAGGCCCTACTTAAGGTATTATTCTGAACCATCAAGTTAGGTGGTGATTAAAAAAAAAACTGTATAAACAAGACATGATTGGAATTCTTAAGAAACTCTGGGAAGCTCTTTACAATGCCAGCTGTAACTACAGAGTCTGCTTTTATGAACACCCCAGTTTTGTCACACAGACTCAAACATCTGACTATAATAATCTCCCTTTATAAAATTACTTACTTTTCTTCTTTGCCTGAAATCTGTATCAATTCATCAATGCATGCCTCCCATTGGCTAGCTCTAACCTGGAACTAAACCAGTAAGGGAATGTCCATAAATGAAGGTTTCGGCTTCTCTTCTAAACCACAGAAGAGAGTTTTGATAGATCAGTGATGAAGTCAAATTGACAATGATCCAGGACTGGTGATTTCTAGGAAAAAAGTTAATTAACATCAGAAAAATTTCTACTATAATGAAAATGTAGTTAGAAGATTTATTAGAAATTTGATCTCATTGAGCTCAGAGAAAACTAAACAAATTAAAACAATAATTTGATTATTAACTCCAGGAGAAATAAAATTTATCTAGAAATGAAAAATAGTTTTAGCATAATATAAGGTTGGTCTTAATTTTTACGTCAAAAATAATTTATACATTAAAATATTTTAACAATATGTTTTTAACTACAATGAACAAAAGGGAGAGGAATATTATTTCTATATTGGTTTAGTGTGTGGAACCCGATATAATACCCAAATCTTTTTTTTTTAATATTAGATGCTAATAAATGTTGTCCAACATTGAAAATAAAATAGCAATAGCAAGTTCTATGGTGCAATACCACAGGAATTTCCTTGTTACTAAGTGATCCAGCCTCATGCTACCTTCAATGTGCTACTTGATTTAAGTCCTAAGGGTATTTTCCTTTGGGTTGTTCATCTACTGCCTCTTATATCCACTATGTCTATGTTATTTATCATTATCTTTGCCTATCTTTCACAACTTTAATCTAAAATTATTGTTATCAGTTCTCTGTATTTCTTCCCTGTATGAAATATTTTGTGGTTCCTGTCTCATTCACCCCTAACTGATGTAGTAATTAAAATTAGCTTTTAAAATCATCATAAAAATACAAAATACCCATAATCCCAAAGACTGGAGGCTGAAAGAGGAGGATTACAAATTTGAGGTCAGACTCAGAAATGTAAGAAGGTCCTACACAACATAATGAGAATCTGTTTCAAAATTTAAAAAGAACTAGAGCTGTAGCTCAGTAGTAATGCAGTCCTGGGTTTAATTCCTAGTACAAGAAAAAGGACAGGAAAAACATAATACATTGTCATTTTGAATAATAATAAAATACATTCAAACTCCCAGGGCATGGTATGTTTTGAAACCAAAATGCTTAAGCAAGAGTAAGTTAACTTTTATGAGTATATTCTTAAATTTTTCTCAGAAATCTTTGAGAAATACAATATGGTAGAATAAAACAAATATAACCTAATATCTACTTGTTGTAGCATTGTGTAATATTGCACAATGAAGTATAAACATGCCATTTCCATTACTAAGAAGATCAATAAAAAAATAAGTTATTAAGGTCCTTCCTATAAAGGAAAAATATATATGTACACACACACACATATATATCTATATATAAAACCACTTTAATCAGAAACATGTCAAAGTTAAAAAGATAATTTTATCATAATCTTTAAAAATAAAATAAAAATTATACTTTGTAATTATTTATAAAAATATGATGTTACCAGTTAATATCAAACACAACATTCTTCAAAATAAGATGTTACCTGAGTTTAAGAGGGTTGTTTTATGACAAAGGGATTATTGTTTTACCAAGATGATATAATAAATTTAAATATGTATATATGTAATGAATATGAAAAATGTGATCACAGGTAAACATCCCCTTATAAATAGTTTAGAAATAGGGAGAACATGATCACATAACCAGCATACTGTTAGGCAAAAGAGAACAAATCAACAACAATAAACAATAACAAAAAAGGACTCTCTATTGAAACAAAATTTTCTATCATATTCTTACTTTGAAAATTTTAATGCTTTGTTCAAGATAGTAAGTTTGACAATCTTCACTAGTGTATTCAAGGACTCATCCAGTTGACTGAATGACTTAATTGCTTTTCTCTCTCTCTCTCTCTCTCTCTCTCTCTCTCTCTCATTTTTTGGCAAGTTAACTGTTGATTTCACCTCCATAGGTTCTTATCATGTGAAGGGAAGAAAAATTAGGTAAGAAAAATTAGAACACAAAAAAAGAAGAGATAAAAAGAACATTGTCAGTATGAAATTTTATTTGTTTATTAGAATGCTGTTAACATGTACTTATAATCATTTCTGTCTTTGAAGAAATATTTTTTAAAATGCAATGCCTGATAAATCATTAACACACCAATTAAAATAAATGTTGTTAAAATGTGTTTTCTTTTAATTTTTATGTAATAAAATTCCCAATTCAACATTTTTTACATATAAACTGGCATTGTACATATATGTATGTGTACAATTAAAATTTGGAAGTTCTGCTTAAAATAATCTTGTCCTACAATTACAATTGTTTATATGTAGGTGGTAAAACAGAATTATAAAAGTGGAAAATTAAGCAATGAGAACTATCTAAGTACACTTGAGTAAACAGGTCAAAAAAGATAAATGGCTTCCTCAATTAAACATCAATTAATAGCAAAAATGACAGCACAATACATTTGTCTTTTTGTCCAGCATCCATTGCTCCATGTTAAAAAAAAAATAGGTATAGGTAATAAACCAAAACAGAAAAATAAAATGAATCTTTAAAAAATATCTTGGAAGACAGGAAAAAGACAAAGGAGTCAAAGAACAGATAAAACAAAATAAAATATAAAGCAAATGATAGATTTAAGCCCAATATTATCAAAAGTAAATGTGCTTCAAACTTAAATAAAGACATCACTTGATAGGTTGAATAAATAATGAAGAGTAAACTACATTTTGGTCACCTTAATCATAAATATTTCAAAGTTAAAAAGATAATTTTATCATAATCTTTAAAAATATAAAGACAGAAGAATTATACTTTGCAATTATTCATAAAAATATGATGTTACCAATTAATATAAAACACAACATTCTTCAAAATAAGATGTTACCTGAGTTTAAGAGGGATATGTTTTAATGACAAAGGGGTTATTGGTTTACCAAGATGACATAATAAATTTAAATATGTATATACCTAATAACAGAGTTTTGAAACAGATGAAGCCAAAATTAAGAGAATAGAAAGTAGAAATGGGCAAATTCACATCACATGGTTAGATTTCAGCCTACATTTTTTGCTGGTTATCTGATGCTACAACAAAATACCTACAACCAGCTAATTTATTTGGTTCTTCATTTAAAAAGCTGAGAATTCTAGTTAGTGCCTCCTTTATTCATCATAGCATTGTGAAGAGCATCACATAGTATGAGAGAGAAAGAATGCTAGCTTGGCTCTCTTTTCTTCTTACAAAAACCATTAATACAATCATGGGGACTCATCCTCCTGACTTCATCTAATCCTAATTACCTCCTAAATACTATTAACATATGAATTTTGGGATTCAGTTTCAATCACATAAAAGTTTAGGGAACAAATTCTAACCATAGCAGTAATTAATAGAACATTTTCAGGAAAAAATAAGTATGGCTATAAAAGATTTACATTATATTATCAACCAATTTTTTCTTCTAATTGACATTTATAGAACATTTTACCTCCAAACAGAAAAGTGTATCTTCCTTCCAAATGCAAATGGAACATTCAGCAAGCACTATATGCTGTATATGATCTAATGACTTTAAAGGAACTGAAATCATCCAAGGCATGTTCTCAGACTGTAACAGATTATGTAAATTAGATATTGATAAGATCGTCAAATATTTGGAAATTTTAAAACATTTCTAGAAGAGAGTTTTTCTTCTTGGAAGCTGAAGTAGACATGCTTTTTCCCCATTATTTGTATCAGCACAACTGAAACTATGTGCATCATATATAAAATGGATGTAAGAAGATTTTGGGAAATGAAAAGAAGTATGCAGACTAGCTAGAGCCCTCAGGAGCAAAGAACAACATGATAAGTCTCCTGAGCTTTGTTATAGTCTCATGTGTCATAGTTGGCACCGAAAAAGCTGGAATCATGAAAATGCCTGTATGCACAGACAAAAGAGCTCCACAAAGTGATGATTTTTATCTGTCTAATTGAAGGACTAGGAAAAAGCAGAATGGTTGTATGCAAATGACCATTCTGTCCCAGGTAAACACAAACAAAATGAACACCAACAACAGAATCCAAAGCCAGTAAATGTAGCCCAACTCTAACCTGGGTCAGCAAACATTGAATGGAAAAAGCTTTTTGAAGAAAAATAAACACAAATTCATAAAATAGTTTTCAGAAATCTAAGAGGAGAAAACACTTCCTTGTTTTAGGAAACTATTATATTCCTAGTACTGGTTACTACATAAAGAAAGCATGTAGACACACATAAAATTCAAACAGATGAATATGGACACAAAAATTATTTAAAAAAATATAATTTAGAAGAAACCAACACTTACATATACCTTTACCAAGTGGGATGACTCTAGAGATGTAGGGCTGGTTCAGTATTCAAAAATTAGTTATGTGATACACATTAACACAGATTTTAAAATCACATAATTATATTAGTCAATGCACCAAACTCATGTGAAAAATGGTGACACCCATTTATAAAATGTCATCGATACAGGAATAGAAGGGTAGCACTTTAACTTGACAAAGAGCATGTGCGAAAGAGCTTCATAGAGCTAACATTATGCTTAGAGATGGAAAACTGGCAAATGAATCAATACTTGCAGCATAATCAAGAAAGCAATAAAGATGACCAGAGGCATAGGAGCCACTCACTACCCCTTATAGCTTTGGAGTCCCCTTAAATCTGTGCAATAAACATGCTGTAAGTGACCTACTGTGTTTTGAGAACATAAGGATGGAGCAGAATTCAGAGAAACTGAACATTACCCATGGAGACTGCAAAATGTAATCCAAAAAAGATGGTTGCAAATAACAAGGATACAGAGCTATATTAATATAACAAATTGCCAAAGATTTAGTGGCTTTAAATAACAGTTTATTATCTTACAGTTCTGGAAGTCCAGAAGGAACCGGATTGCTGGATAGTATGTAAAAATATGTTTAGTTTGACAACAAACTGTCAAACTGTCTTTCAAAGTGACTGTGCTAATTTGCATTCCCACCAGTAATAAATGAAGGTCTCTGTTGCTCCATATTTTAACCAGTGTTTGAAATTGTCAGTGTCCTCCATTGTGGCTGTTCTAATAGATATACAGTAGTATCTCATTTTTGTTTTTTAAGTTTCATTTCTCTGGTGACATATGATGTGGAGCACATTTTTATATGCTTGCTTTCCATCCAGGTATCATTTTTATTGAGGTGACTGTTCATGTTTTGGATAATTTTTCCACACAGTTGTTTGATTTCTCATTGATCAATTTTAAGGGTTTTTTTTGCATATTTTGGATGATAGTCCTTTAATCAGATGTGTCTTTTGCAAATTACTTCTCCCAGTCTGTATGTCTTTCCTTCTCTTGCTAGAGTCACTTGAAGAGCAGAATTTTTTTTTAATATTATTTTTTTAAAGAGAGAGAGAGAGAGAGAGAGAGAGAGAGAGAGAGAGAGAGAGAATTTTAATATTTATTTTTTAGTTTTCGGCGGAAACACTTGTTTGTATGTGGTGCTGAAGATTGAACCTGGGCCGCACGCATGCCAGGCGAGCGTGCTACCGCTTGAGCCACATCCCCAGACCCAGATTTTTAAAATTTTAATATTTTTTACAAGTTTTGACTTCAGTGTTTTTAAAATGCCACCACCAAATCCAAGGTCATTTCCAGCTAATATTTAGGTCTTTATAACATTTTGAGTTGTGTATGTGTGCACACGTCTGTGTGTGTGTGTGTGTGTGTGTGTGTACAGTTTAAAATCTGTAGACTTATGTTTTTGCATGGAGATGTCCAGTTTATCTGAGAAAATTTGTTGAAAGGACAATCTTTTCTCCTTTGATTGCCTATACTTCTATTACTTCTATTTCTGGGCTTCAAGTTCTTTTCCATTTATATATTTGTCTATTTTTTTTTTTACCAATGCTACAATGTCTTATTAAGCATAGTTTTGTAGTAAATTTCAAAGTTGAGTAGTGTCAGTTCTCCAATTCTGTTCATTTGAAAATTTTCTGAATCTTTTGCTTTTCCATCTCAACCTTAGAATCCAGTTTTTTCATATCCCTAAATAATTTACTAAGATTTTAATTTTGATTAGAAATGTACAGATTCAACTGGCATCTTGACATTATTGAGTCTTCTTATCCATGAATATGGAATGTCTCTTCGGGTATTCTCTTTTCTGATTTTCTTTCATAAACATTATAAGATTTTCATCATATAGATCTCACACATATTTTGTTAGACTGATACCTAAATATTTCTTCTTGGGAATGCTAATGCAAATTTGTTTGCATATTTTAGCAATGAAGTGATTGCATTAAGAATACATTTGTTGCAAATAACAGAAAAGGCAGATATCAGTGACTTAAATATGAAAAGAGTTTAACAACAAATTCTTCTTCAGCCATAAATGTGCATTCTAAGTAGACAGACAAAGGAGTAAAGAACAGTAGAAATTTGTGAGGCTTTTAATCAGAGAGGCATGAAAACTTCCCTGAAGCTTGTTATCAAAAATCTCCTTGCATATCATTTACTAGAATTCTTATACAATCACATGTAGCTGAAGTGTAGAAAAGTGTGCAGTTTGAGCTATGTACCTTTAAACTCTAAGATTATTATAGTTAGACAAAAAATAAAAATATAGATATTGTATAGGTAACTAAAGGTGATTGATGAATTAATGTCTCATAAACTCATCTGTAGAACAGTTGTATATTTGAAACAGTAAACCAAAGAATATACATTAAATTTAATTCTCTACTTTGTAGGTTATTTTAAATTAGTGTCACAGCCATGTTTTCTAGAAAGAATGTCTTTTAAATAGCTACTGATATGTAAAAAGTTTATATAATTTGAAAAATAAAAATGAATTGCTCAAATTATTAAGAATACATAAAATAATAAATGTTGATGAAGATGTGGGGAAAAAGGTATACTCATACATTTTTGATGGGACTGGAAATTAATACAATCACTCTGGAAGTCAGTATGGAGATTCCTCAATAACTAGAAATGAAACCATCATATAACCCAGCTACCCCACTCCTTGGTATATATCCAAAAGAACTAAAAACATCATAATATTGATATTCAGCCACATCAATGTTTATAGAAGCACAATTTACAATAACCAAGCTATAGAAAAAACCTATGTACCTATCAACCAATGAATAAATACAGAAAATGCAGTATATATGTATATGTATATATACATATACATATATGCATGTATTTATTTATTTATATAAATACAGATATATATGGAGTATTACTTAGTCATGAAGAAAAATAAAATTATAGCATTTGCCAGTAAATAGATGGAACTGGAAACTGTCATGATAAATGAAATAAACTGGACCCAGAAAGTAAAAGGTTGAATATTTTCTCTGATGGGCAAAGGTTTTCCAAAGTAAGGAAAAAAAGAAAAGGTATAGAAAAGTCCATCAAAATACAAGAGAGATCAGTGGAGTAGAGGAAGGGAATTAAAAATTTGCATTCATTTATAGCAGCATCATTCATTTTTTTTTTTTTTTATTGGTCGTTCATAACATTACATAGTTCTTAATACATCATATTACACGGTTTGATTCAAGTGGATTATGAACTCCCGCTTTTACCCCGTATACAAATTGCTGTATCACATCAGTTACCCTTAATTACAAAATCTTTCAGGCAACCAAGACAACTTTCAATACGTAAATGGATAAATTGTGGTACATCCAGACAATAGAACATTATTCAGTGCTTAAAAGAAATGAGCTGTCAATCCATGAAAAGATATGGAGATACTTAAATTCACATTACTATGTGAAAGAAACCAATCTGAGAAGATCACATACTCTAAAATTCTAACTATAACATTTGGAAAAGGCAAAACTATGGCGGTATCACAAAGATCAAAGGTTGCCAGGAGTTTAGGGAGGGAGGGATGAGTTAGATAGAACATGGAGTTTTTCAAAATAGTAAAATTACTCTACCTTATAACACAATGGTGGATACATAAATGTTGTTTTAGTCAAGCTTTTCATTGTCGAGAACAATGATCTGACAAGAACAACACAGGGGAGAAAAAGTTTTGTAGGGGGGCTCATAGTTTCAGAAGTCTCAGTCCACAGACAGCTAACTCCATACCTCTGGATCTTAGGTGAGTTAGAACATCATGGAAAAACAATGTGGTAAAGGAAAACAGTTCAGGGCATGACTTCCAGGAAGCAGAGAGAGCAAGGACAAAATATATACCCCAAAGGTATGTCCCCAGTGACACACCACCTCCAGACACACCTTACCTGCATACAATTATGACTCAGTTAATCCATATTAGATAATCAAGTCATTGATTAGTAACTTGTGACACAACCTAATCATTTCACCTCTGAACATTCTTGCATTGTCTCAGACATCAGCTTTTGGGGGTCACCAAACCACAATCCATGTCATTATACATTTTTCCACCCGGTAGATTACAAAACATCAAGATTGATACCTGATAAAATCTATGATCTTTGGGTGATAAGTATTCATCAGTGTAGATTCATTATAGATATTGTTCCACTCTGAAAGGAGTCATTGGTGATGGTGGAGACTACATATGTTATCTTGTCTTCCTGAATATTTTTCAAGATTTTCTTTACCATCTCCTCTAATGCAAGGTACAATAGCTTGTTTTCTGGATACTTTCCAACATATCTTTTTAACACAAAGAACCTGATACTACATAGTGATGAATTGTTTAAAAAGATGATAACAGAATATAACTAAAAAGTCCCCAGTATGTTTTTAAAATTAAAGCATTAAGTCTTGGGGTCCTAAGTCTTTACAAAAGCAGGGATAGAATGATTGATAATTCAAAACAAATGAAAAAAAAATACATCAGTTTCCACAGTGCTTATGAAAAATAACACAAAATGTAGTGTTTAAAAGACACACATGAATTGGATGTCCTATTCAGTAACAATCATAACTTTGCTCACAATTTCAAGGACATGGGCAATTGAGAGGCCAATGAGAGTTATGGAGAAAATCCAGGGTAGTTTGTAAGTCCTTTCTTATTAATGTGCAGCGTGTTTAGCACAGATTCGATGTATGGGTTTTCATCTATGCTTTAGGGACATAAATTACACAACAGGATATTATGCAATCATGATATATTTTTATTTTACATTTGGAAAATTATCTAACCTGCAAGATATTTTCTAAGGAGACATGCCATTTTTTTTAAAAATAAGCAACATAGATGATAAGGAACAACTTGTGATATGACAATAAACAACTAATTTCAACAAAATTCATATTAAAGTCTTAACCCTGACAATCTTGGAATGTCATTTGTTTTTATTTTTTTATTTTTACTTTTTTTTGAAGAAAGGACTTTAAAGAGGTAACTAAGTGAAGATGAGGGTGATAGAGTGACTTCTAAACCAACTTGACTTTTGTTACACAAAGAGACACTTTTATGCATATACAGAGTAAAAGCCTAAAAGCCACATGAAGACCCAGCAGGACCTTGTACTTCTGCAAATCCAAGAAAGAGGCCTCCAGATGATACAGATCTTTCAATACTTGGATCTTGTACTTCTAGTCTCTAGATCTCTAGGAAAATAAAATTCTTAGTCACTGAGTCTGTGGTGTTTTGGTATAACAGCCCTAGCAAATTAATAGTAGTGACTAAAATATTCCAAAGATACAAACGTACCCATGAGAAAATTTGTTTTTTCAGACCAATTTTTAACATTATTTATAAAATGCTTTAATTAGGAAATCTTTCTTTCTATCTCAGACAGTAGATTAATTGGAAAAAATAGATAATGGGTTCTCCATTAATCCTTTCCGTTGATAAATTATGACCCAGAAATTTCACTTGGAATATATTCAAAGATATTACCAAATGGGTATTATGAAGTAATAGATTCCATATCTTTATAGTAAAATTTGTTGTAGCAGGTTGTTCATCATTAAGGAAAGAATGTGACAAGCTTGATGGTGGTATATGGGAAGGGAAAATAGAGATAAAAATACAGAATTAAGCAAATAAATGTCTTTTAAAAGAGGGTTTTGTCATATGGACTCGTGATGATGATGGGCCATATACAGAGGAACATTATGAATTCCACACAGTACACATGGATATGTGCTTTTGAAAAGTACATATCTTAATAATATCAAAATTTTATCATAATAAAATCAATACCAAGATTATCTTGAGCTGAAGATCTTAAATAAATTTTAGATGGTCACAAATATAAAAGCAAGTATACTTTTGACCCTAAAGAGAAGAAATCCAAATACATATAATAAAATGTACTTTATTTAAGAAAAATAATTACACAAACAATAATGAAACCCAGAAAATGATACTATTTACAAAAACTATGCATTGAACGTATTTTTGTGGTTGAAAAACCTCATAGCAATGAAAACAAAGGAGCAAGAACCACAAAGAAACTTGGGATCAAAATCAAATCTGAAATATTTGGTGACTGACTTACTATTAATAGGAATATAAGAAAAGTCAGAGATGGGACTGAAGTAAAAAAAGAAAAGCACTAGAGATATTATAAGCAAAAAGTACTCTCATTTTCCCCTCGGTATCCAAGCATTCAGTCCAGAGTTTAATTGTTTCTGAGGCACAATGAATATTTAACAACTGTGGAATGTATTTGGAGAAAAGAAAGTAGAAAGAGGACAGTTTTATAAACTCATGTGGAAATGCCTCATAGGAAGTTAGAATTATGGGAATGCTACAAGAGCTGGAGATTCTTCTTAAACCTTGCATAACTTACTCTTTTAAATGTGACATAGGCATTGTGGGCATAATGTGGTGCACAAGTAGACCATTGCTTCTCATTGTCTCTGGTTAGCAGGAAACATGGTCTCTACTCATCTTTTCTTCATGCAAAAGGAAAACACAACACCAAACAGTCTCTTAACCTGGATTTAGACTATAAGCCATTTTAAGTACTAAATTTTCTACTGAAACACTCCCATGATTGGTGATCTATACATACATATGAATGCAATTTTTCCAGTTACTTGGAATTAAATTTCTTCCACAAACAGACTGTTGCTACCTGTCTATTTAGATCTGACAAAGACATCTGTCTTTACTCATGCAGAGATGGCTGATAACTCACTTCTAACTATCACACTGTCTACAGTCTTGATATTTTAAGGCAATGGATCAAATCTATCTCAGATTATTTTTTTACTTTCCTGTGATTTCTGTTTGAGAGAAACTAGTAAGAAAGTAGAGAATAATATTAACTCACAAGGAAAAATAATTTTTAAAGATAATCTGTTAGAATATAAAGTAACCTCCCAATTTCAATGACAAATTCAGCAGTACATAGAATAAGCCTCTGGCCATCACATCGTATTGTTACCATGGTTATAGTTTTCTCTTGTAAACACCAGAAGCTGAGCACTACTATTTACTCACCCTGTAACCATGAACATGATACTTAATATCTCTGTGCCTCATTTTTCTCTTATGCAAATATCAATAAAATTATGTACAGAACCAACATGTACTTTTTAATATCAAATCAATTAATATACATTAGGTATTTAGAGGAGTTCCTGGCACAAAGAAAGAACTTTATATTATTTATCATATTCATGTATTTGCATACATATAAATACACATATGATGAAATTTTTTATTATTCAGTTTAAAATTTGGCCAAAGTAACTGGACACCTTAAGTTGAATTTCATTAAAACTAGCATTTTCTATGTTCTACTTAATGCTACATCTTAGCATCTCTTCAAGAATTTAATTTAAATATATGAATGTATACAAATACCCATATATCATCAGTAAATAAAGTTTTTATATAAAAGAAGGCTCAGCCATGGAGAGAAAATGCTTCAGTCTTCAACTGCTTTGTGGTCAGAGTGACTATGTAACTCATCCAACATAGGACAGGTTAAGAGTAAAATGTACATGGTTTCAATAATCACTCCACATGTGAATGAGAACTATTTCAGGCAAACCAGAATTTTCGCCCCTTTCAAGAAACTGGAAATTATAGTAAATGAGAGGTGTGCACTTCACATCTTCCCAGGATGAGGGTTTTAAAAAAATGATACCACCTTTGTTTGTAGTTAAATATGTCATATGTCCTGTCTACAAATGTTGAATTTTTAACTTGGGAACAATTGTCAATTTTTTTTTCAGACTTCTTATATTAGTTATCTATAATGCTTTATACCTCACTGTTAAAAACAATCATTCCAAACTTCAAGCGCTGCTAAGGTAGAGCTACCAGGACATGGTGTGTATCACACTGAGGTGCTGGTTCAACTGTCTGTTGAATCCTCTGAAACTAATGCTCGGTCTGTATTAATGTCTCAGTCCCCGGAAACCTTAGCCTATTCTTTCCTATAATTAATCTTGCAGGTACTGCCTTGACATTATTGGTTCACCAACAGAGCAGAACTGCTTCAGCCATCAATAATAATTCAAGATATTAGGTTGAAGCCTACGTAGGGGCCACCGAGGTAGCCAAATATGTACAATCGCCTGCATTCCTCTCCAGTTGAAGAGAAACTGCAATTGAAACTAGTTGTTTTGGTGCCTCAATAATTTGTAATAGAGGGGTCTTGGTGTTACTAATTGTTTTGCTTTATGCTTTTCTCCAAATGTAGCCACTACTTGGCACAATGGGAGTGATTGTCTGTTTACTGAATTTTAATATTGAGGCTGTTACAAATTGTCTTTCACAGATGGTGGGAGCTTTTCAGATTGAGAGAGGCAGGGAATTTATTACTCAATATTTCTGTATTACTGATTGGGACGTGAGGAGCATAGACAATCTGTCCTACTGCAGGGCTTGCCGCATGGTTTTTTTCCCTCTGTAAAATTATGGCTGGCTCTAGACGTTTTTCTCATTTTGTATAGATAGCAGCTGTGTAATTTCAAGCAGAATGTTTGCTTTGATCCCCCTTCCTTTAATTGAAATTCGCAATTATGAGATTTGTTTCTTTTATGTTTGCGAGTTTATTGGTTTAATCTACAAAATGTGCTGTCTTGCTGTCTTACACAGTTAAAGGCTACAGCACAGTTGGGACTTAAATGACAAACATTGGAGGGAGGGGCTTTCTCTTTTTTCTTTCTTGTTGGCTAGAGAAAGAAACTACTAGATATGCTTCTCTTCAGATCACAGGCTATGTGACAACTGAGGAAATTGTCATTGTGCAGGATTTGAAGCTGTGTCGCTAGTATATATGTACATTCAGGCTCATTTCTTAAAATGTATAATTTGTGGGTAGAAGGTTGGTGTGTGTGTGTGTGTGTGTGTGTGTGTGTGTGTGTGCGCGCGCGTTCATTGAATGCAAAGGAAACTGCCTAACACAGGAGCATCTCTTTGATCACAGTAACTAGTATTATTTACATAAATCCAGCTTTATCAGCACATTTTAGGGGAAAGTGAAAGGATTTTAAAGTAGATAAATATAAGAAAAACATTGCTTGGCCTCTGAGATAGTATCACAGCAAATAAGTCTGATGTCTAGATGACAGTATTCTGTGGCAGGGGGTCAAGATTTCCTAAGTAAAAAATTTCCACGTTTGAAGTTATTTTTTTATCACAATGAAAAAAAAATATCAAGTAGAGAAGATTTTTGTTTCCAAGTTTACTATCTTTCCATTCATAATCTGTTATAAAATATAATTACATGTTTTAAAAACAAATTTTACTAGTGTTTTATGTATTTCTTATAGTTTCTTTAGCACAGGATGATAAATTGTACTTCGAAAATCAGTGCTATAGAGTTTCCTATAGGAAGGAAATATCATGTTAATTTATATTAGGACAATTAGTTTGTAAATAAAATAAGGTTTCTATGCAGCACCCCATCTTAAATAATTAAATTATTAGATTTTGATATATTTTTGGCATTTCTCTTACATATTTATGTGTAATAAATATACTTTGGCTTTAAAAACAGAGGATTTTTTACACAATCTTCCTTTTGTTAATAGTTTTTTATGCAAAATAAAACAAACACTAGTGATAAAGTGAAGTTTTAAATCTTGAGTAAATGCTCAAATCACTATAAACTGAGTAAGTGCTCAATTCAGTCTGTGGTTTCCTGATTATTACACAGTGAGGTCTAATTTTATGTAACTTTGATATATATATTTTAAAATCTGTGTCACCTGTGCTATGTATTTTCAGTTCAGAAGGCATTTGGAGATTTCTTTATATCCCAGGGTAATAGCTGAAGGAGTTTAAGATTTAAAAAAAAGAAAAGAAATACTCCTTAAAACAAGCCATTTATTAAACAATTGCAAAATCCTGATATCCAACTTTAGAAAAATTTCATCTGCTTTCTCTCCTTTCTTAATAATCCTTTATAACAAAAACCTTGGTAATTTAGATATTTGTGCTTTCTACATTAAAAAAAATGTGGAGCTAAAGGAATGCTAAATATACTTGCTCAAGAATGCCTAGAAAACTAAGCAAAGAAAGAGAGGTCAAACACAGATATTTGCACAAACACTATTTTCTTTAGTATGTTCCTAAGTGTTTTTCTAGAATACGTAATAACTTAAGATATTAACTCCATGCTCTGCTATGAGAAGAATCCAGGAAACTTAAGGACACTGGTAACCTACAAAATTAATGGAAAGATGGGTCAGATAAACACAATGGGATCAGAAGCAGAAAGGGAAAATGGAAATTTTGACTTGAAAGTAAAAAAGGCTGCAGATAAACCACAACTTTTACAATGTATTAGTGGGCAAATAAATAAATCATTGCCATTGGATCAAGTATTAGTTTTCTCTAAACTAAACTCATCCTTTTTTTAATTCCTACACTTCAGTTAGATTTCATTTATGTAGACAGATGTCTACTCTTATGAAAAATATGCATTTGATTTGTGTATAGACTTGTAACATTGTTCCACATCTTTCTGTATTCATACCATTAGAGGATATCTTTCATTCCTCTCTTATTATTTTGAACCATGATACACTGAGTAGGAAACTTCCATTCATTTACATTTGGGAAAATAATTTTATTTTCTTTCTGCTCCCTTATTTTCTTTCCCATAAGAAAAAATGTCAGACAGTTATCATATTAATGAGACAGAGAGGTTCAAAATATGTCTCAGCTAGGGTCTCTTTTGTAAGTTTTTGGTTTTCAATTCATTTCAGTCTGTTTCTTAGTTTAGTAATCTTTGGGGAGCTCTGCCCTCTACCTTATGAAGATTCTTGGCAGAACATGGATATTGTTTAATTATGGGGAAAAGTGGTTAATCTGGCTGGTAGCAATGCCTCCTTGCTAAATCCATTTTTGCCAGCAAAAACATCACTCCTTTTTTTTGATATGTTCTTCAAAAGTGTGACGCTGACTCATATAAACCAAACCTTACAAAAATATCTCAGTTTTTAAGATGTGGTATATTGCTCAGGAAACTGGTTATAGATACTCTGGTTGTTCCCAATTTCTTGTAAATTAGAATTTTGATGCTACAAAGGTAGTGTTTGCAAAAAATCTCTCTGTTCATAACTTGGCAAGTTTTGCCTGTGTGTGTATATTTTTTGTACTGGAGATTGGATTGGAGATTGAACCCAGGGATGCTTAAGAACTGAGCCACATCTCCAGCCTTCCTTTCTGTTTTACATTGAGACAGGTCTCAGTAATTTGCTTAGGGCCTCACTGAGTTGCTGAGGCTGGCTCTGAACTTGTGTTCCTCCTGCCTTAGCCTCCCAAACCACTGGGATTACAGGTGTGAGCCTCCACACAGGCTTGCAAGTACATTTTAAGCTAAATTTTCAGATTAATAGTTGAGTCTATGTAAGTTTCAAATTTTGCTCTATATCAATCACATTCAATTACAAAAACAACACCAATTTATGATGCCACAAACAAATGTAGAAGAGCATTTTTTTTTGCTTACAACCTAGCCAACTCTTGATTTTTATACAATGTTTTAATTTTTTTTTCAATATGACAGACATCTCATATCATTTTAAGTTTCTGATTTCTTGTTTTTTCATGAGACGGACAGTTCTTTCGCTCTGAGGTAGGGTGGACATATTTGTGTCTGCTTTTTCACATTGAGTGACGGTTTGAGGATTGGATTTTGAACTGTGTCTACTTTCTCTCCAGCTGGAGTATGGAGGGAATAGGCAGGTAAACTCAACGGGTGTGCAGCTTGGTCAAAGGGCCTGGCCTCTTGCTTCCTCATCTGAAATTGTATTAAGTCCCTCAATATGTTGGTTTACTCCATCTTTTGGGGAGGAAGATTTTATTTCCCCAGAGAAACAGTCTTGCTTTTAAATCACTTCCTTAATTTAGTGTGGAGACACCCAGTCTGGGTGTCTTATATCAGCAAGGCATCTCAAGTGTTTTTATTGTCCCATTTCACAGCCTTTCCCTGGCATTGTATCCCTCTTCTCCCTATCCCAAGACTGAGTGTTGAATGTGGATTTTGTTGAAAAGGAGTATGATGCCTTCTTTTCTTTTTTTTCTTCTCTTCATTTAACTAGACATAGATTCTAAAGTTATACATGACGGTGCTTCATTTTCTCTCTGCCTTCTTTCCAGTTCAGAGATAACAAGGTGAAAAATCTTTACTTTCCTGTTTGTGAAAAGAAACAAGGTTAATTTTTCATGGAAATTATCAGGTATCTACTATGCTGCCTTCATAAGCTCTCATTTGACTTGCCTTTGAGTACAGGCATTCATGAGATGTTTTTTTGTCTTTGTTTTGTAAAACAGATACAAATGTCACCTGTTCTCCCAAAGCCCATCCTCACCATTATTTTCAATACTACCTGAGCTTGATAATGAAAGACTTTCATGACAGTCTTTTTTGGAGAAATGTTGATATCCAACTTTAGAAAAATTTCATCCTACTTTCTCTCCTTTCTTAATAATTCTTTATTAAGAAAGATTTGAGAAATGTTTCTTTATATTCCTTTAAAACTTACTGCTATGAATCTCCTCCCAGTTGTTAAGGTGAACACACATCTGACGTGGCCTTACCTCTCCAATACTCACTAACCCTTTCTGCTAATAGCATGGCCTAAACTGTAATTCAGGCATATCTAAGGCAGAAGACAAAAACAACAATAAAACACACAAAAGATAGGTGTTTAGGTCACACAGAACTAGTTTGGAATCTGCTTATTGTATGCCAGGTATCTACAAAGAAGCAGATTACATAATAACTGTGAAATAATTCTGTGACAGTCAAATGAGTATAATCATGAGCACTTTACAGACATTTTGTAATATATAAATGGTGTGTGTGTGTGTGTGTGTGTGTGTGTGTGTGTGTGTGTGTGTAAAAGGAAAATCTCTTGACTGGCCTCGTAACACTTTGTTCTTTTCATTCACTCAGGGAAAAATCAGGCTCTACCTTCTCCAATTCAGATTTGTTTATACAATTTATTCACTTTTTCATCTGATACAATTGAAATTTTAACAGATCTCAAGGTGTCAAGAACATTTGAACAAGAAACATGATCTTTCATATTTTGTATTCCCTTAAGTCAATTAACTTCTCTGTACTATTCTATATTTTAAATAATCATTATTTTATTTTTTTCCATAAACACTCATATGTACACCATATAATCTTAAAAGTGCAATGTCCTGTGATGTTCATATCTTCAGCTTCCTTGCTAATTTATGTTTATTATGTTTGTTATCTAGTTGATATAGATTAAAAGAAAATATGTACCATTTACTAAAAGGCAATTGTATATAAAAGTAAAAGGCTCAGCCAAATACTTGATGAATATGTGGGTTTCAAACTTTGGCAAAATATTGATGCTATCCGGGGCCTCACACATTTGCACTTAAGCAAAGATAATTTTAAGGTATGCATCCTAAGGTGTCTGCAGATATTCCAAAGAGGTGTTAACTTTTTAGGGCAGATATTAAATTTTATTACTTTATTACATCAAGGTGATATCCTTACTTTGATTTATTTTATTAAATTCATATTATATGCATACATTGCTTCTAGAAGGACAGAACATGCTAATTAGAATTTTCATTTCATTATTCTCTTAATGGATGATTCTTGTTTAAATTATCTGAAGTTATATTACAGAACAAACAACATTTTATATTCTGTCCCTTTTATTTATTTGTTTATTGTCTAGACTTTTTATTCCAACAATTCTCAAAATATTTTGAGTGGTACCATAAATCATCAGAAATAATAATGGGTTGAATGCTGAATTAAGTTAGGACCTGCAACTGTATTTTCTTAGGGAAACAATACTCTGCTTACTCTACCAATATATTCACTTTTTATCATAGAACAGTGAAACCAAATCTTAGAAAAGTCCAGGAAATATTACTGAAAAACATGGATATAGATATCACTAAGGCATGACATATATTTATTTAAGAGTTCTTCATTGCAGTAGCACATATAGTACTTTTACACACAATTGTTATTAACATGGAAATTTAAACCATTTACATTTATTGTCATGAAACTTAATTTGATTATCTCGTGTTTTGTTATGTTTTCTCATCATATTATTTCTCTTATTATGTATATTTTATCATATTATTCCTCTTATGTATACTTTATATCTTCTTGTATATTCTTTACTTATTTTACCATTTCTTTTATTTTGTATTAATGCTTTAAATAACATTTAATGATATAATTTTGGCAAATAATTTAACACTATTTTCCCCATTTCTTTCTCTTACTGAGTTCTCAATATTCTAGTTCAGTATTTTATTAAAAGACATTTCAAATAATTGTATATTACATAATTTATGCTTCGTGACTCATATACTTCTGTACTGTTATTACCTTTTAAAGAACAAAACATAAGTGTAAACACTCAGTATTCTTCTTTGTATTTTGATATCCTCTTGTCCATTAATTTTTATTGTTATTTTTGTTTGCCTTTTAAATTTTTTCATTAAGTTTATTTTAAATGATACAGAAAACATAAACATTGAAAATATTAATAAGATATCATATGAAATTTTAATAAATGTACATATTTAATGTTTAGCTTTGGTAAAAGATATCTGTGTCCTCAAACATTTATCATTTGTTTTATGGTTAAAACATTAAAAATACTTTCTTCTATTTTTTTGTAATAGGCAGTACATAATTATTTCTTTAGTTACCCTGCTGTGTTTCAAAAAAAAAAGCATTATTATCCCTTTCATTTTCCCATTTATTTACTAGCAGCAAAGCATTTACTTTACTTGGTGTTTTTCCTGTAGAACCATCATTAAATTAATTTTGTATTTGTCAGTTCTTCCTCTCTTAGAGAATTACAAGTTTTAATTCTCCAGTGAAATTGGTTATATTATTTTAAAATTATTCTAATCTAATTCGTAGCACTTTCCAAATGCCTCTGCCATATATTCTTATTTATTTCCTGTAGTTTTCTGCTTCAAAATAGGTGGTAATTTGAGTCTGTGTTGTAGACTTGGGCACCAATCTGTACTGCTATTATGAGATGGTGGAGCCTTTAAAGAGGTAGTGGTACCTAGTGGAAGGAAGTGAGGTCATTAGTGTCATGCCATTGAAGTGGGTATTTAGATCCTGACCCCTATGCTTCTCCTTTTGCTTCCCAGCCACTATGAGATAGGCAGTTTCTACGGCTATGCATTCCCTGCCATGATGTACTTGCCTTACCACAGGCTCAAAGGCTATAGGGATAAGGGACCATTGACTGAAATGTCTGAAGACATAAACCAAAATAAACCTTTCTCCTTTAGGTTGACAACTCTTAGGTATTTTGTCAGTCATGGAAAGATGCTAACACAATGAGGCCACATTTTCTACATAGTATTTAATTATTAAACAGGTTCCTAAAATATTTTTATGTTCACGCAGTTTCGTGATCTTTTTCTCTTGGGTAATAAAGCTATGGTTAATGTCACTGTCACAAATCTATACACACATATACACATATATATGTGAGGGTATATATGTGTGGGGATGTTTATTATAGTAGCTAATATTATTTTGGTATTTCTATAAGTGTTTCCCCAAATCACAATTGCTACACCATAATAAGTATCCTTTATAATAGACTGGGTGAAAGATTAGTATATTTGCCCTTTTGCCCAAATAGATTACAAATATATGAAAATCCAGAGATGTGAATTTTTTTGTATTTAAATATTTCCCCCAGAGTTTTCCAGCACTTGCACAATGCCACATGCAGAAGAGATGGTCCACAAATAGTTGTGAAAAAATTAACAACCTAGGAGAAGTCATTTAGGGGAAGTATGAGGTACAAAATCATAGTCATGAAAAATAAAACAAATACATCGAATAATAAGATGTATGGTAAGATAAATCAAAGATAATAGAACACATCTGAAGTCTTGATTAAGGGAGTAATGCAATTATATTTGTGATGTATGCAAATTATTCTGTCTTCGAATTGGTAGTACTGAAGTGCATGATCTTTTTGAAGTTGGGCATCATTCAGGGTCATATTTAAGAGATTTTAAAACTATTTTAAACTTAGTACTTGCCAACATTGCATGTGTGAGTTTGTGTGTGTGCAGGAGACGAAAGAAAAGAGTCCAGTATAATATATGAATTTGTTGATGTGATTATTTACTAAGGGCATTTAGAAAGCGTCTTCTCATATTTTCTTTTTTCTTTTTTTTTGAAAATTCATATTCATTTTATTGATTGTTGAAGTTCAGTCTCAGATGTGTCATCGAGGCCTTTCTGATACTGTCTCTCTGAGGCTTTTCTTTGGTAGACATCATCTGGGCCCTGGAGAACATGCTCCATTGAGGTTGTGGCTCTGGGTGCGAAGGAACCAGGTGCGACTGAAGCTGAAGCCGCCCTGCCGGTCCTCGCTGGGCTCGGCGAACTAGGCGATGAGTGACCGCAGCCGAGTCACTGCCCGGCGGCTGCAAAAATTTAGGAGCTAAAGCTGACCTCCAGGCCTAGATCCCTGTGCAGCTCAGCCAATCAAACTGCTGCTGTTGAGACGCGCGTGCTCCTTGAGAAGGGTCTTCTCATATTTTCATTGATATTTTTTTCAGTACTTTAATTAATTGGGTGTATGTAAGATTAGAATACCTAAGATAAATTATCAATAATGTTCTCCATGTCTTGAACCCAGCATGGATCAATACATCTTCTGAAATCCAAGATGAATTGTACTAATGCAAAAGGCCTGTATGTTGGATTTACATAATAGTAATTTTTGCTCCTTGGGATTTTTGCCTTGAAATAAATATTGGTAACTTGTACAAAAATAATATAAAATGAAATAAATTCATTTTGGCCTAAACTCTCTACAATATATTGACCCAAAGTAGATTTTAAATTATCTTCTAAAAATTTTGTGTATTATCTGAGTTTTTACAAACATCATGTTGTAAACTTGAAAAAGCTTTCCTAGGGAACATTAGCCATAAATAAAACTCTTTCTCATTAAATACTTCTAAATACCTGAATTATTCAATACTGTTCCCTTTATTTAAGTCATTTGTAAACTAATTTATTTTTCTGTTTTTATTATTAATTCTTGACTCCTTTTTCAACCAGGTTATTACCCGATATTGGTATTTGGCAGTAATGGGGTTCTCTTGCATAACATCCTTGTATTACTGGGCTTAGCATTACAAGTATAAAGACTTTTAAGACACACCTTTATTAAAATAAAATATGTAGAAATACTTTTCTTTTTGTTTCATTATTTTCTAAATGAATAACTTTGGAAAAATCTTGCAGCTGTCACATTTAATTCTTCTAATGTAAAACATAAACAAACCAAAACTCAAAGGTTAGAACAGTAATGATCTCTAAAGATAAAAATTCAAAGATGTTATCATACTGTGGAGTTAGTACCTTTTATAGACATGAAAGGCAGTTTTCCTATTTCCACAGGCTGTCATTTTCCAGAAAATACTAGGTCAAATTATTAGTGTTAATTGGCATTATCAATTATCTTGAATTTTTAAGCAAGAAATCATTAAAAAAAATAATAAGTGCACTTATTTTTCTGTGATTTTACAAAAGATTGTAAGAGGAATTAATGAGGGAATGATTGTCTAGCCTATCCCAACCTTTCAGTTGTCCCATTTGTGAATATCTGAGCTTTACAATATATGACAAGTGTCTAATTTTCTTTCTTGTCTGCTTTGATTCTCCCATTTTGTTTAATATCTCCTTAGCAGATGGTTATTGAAATATGACAAGATACTTAAGAAGTAATAAAGCAATCATATTTAAAGTCAAATATAATAGCTTTCCTTTACTCATATCCACATGATCAGAAACTCAGGGGAATTTAGTATTTTGAGATCATTTTTTCTAGTAGTTAAAATTTATAAGTTTAATTTTACCTAAGCATACTATCATTTGTAGAAATTTAAGTCATTATTCTCACATAATTGATTTTACTGACTCTCAATCCCTTTTGAAACATTCAGATAGAATATTTTAAATATTTACAACATATATCTCAAAATACTTTCTGAAATGTTCAGTGTCTTTTAATGGTCAGAGTGAAGCATACATGACATAATAATGTATTGCAAAGTACTTCTATGTTTTTACCAATTAAATCAATTAAACAAATATTTACTGTGTGACTACCATTTTCAAGCTGTGGTTAAATAAGAGAAGAAAAATTCATTAGCATCCCCAGGCACCTAGGCAATTGATCAAAAATATATGTTAACATAAACTTATTTAGAAGGAATAGCATAATTACTAAATATATTAAAAATAAGAAAAAATTAGCAGATTTTGACACATGTGTTAGTTCAAAGAGTAAACAAATGTTAAATTAACCATATAGGAAATATGAAAAACAATTTAAAATTAAACTGTTAATATATGTAGAACATTGCAGAATACACATTCTTTTTAATGTATATATAGCATATTAAGCACAGTTGACCATATGCTGAACCATAAAACAAATTTCAAGAGAATTAAACCATTCTGAATATTTGCTGACTACAGTAAAATTAAATGAGAATGCAGTAATAAAAAGAAAAATGCTTACCAAATATCTGGAAAGTAAGCAGTACCATTTTATATAACCCAGAGATCAGAGGGAGGAAAGTGTAATACAGATTGGAAAACATTCAACTGAATAATAAGGAAAAAAACGTAACAAATATGTGGAATGCCACTTAAGTCATTCAGTAAGTCAATTTATAGCCTTAACTATGCATAGGAAGAGAAAAAATGTTGAAAATCAACTATCAATTCATCTTTGGAAGTTAATAAAAAAATTTTAAAAATTGTTCCTAACGAAATAGAAGGCAGAGAAAAACAAAATTAGATCAGAAACTGATAAAAATATAAAAAAAATTATTAAAAAGTGTGGTTAAAAGAAATTTACAATAGAGAAAACAGACAAAACCAAAAATTAGACATTAAAAAAATATATTCCAGAATGACTTATCAATAGAGTGAAAATATTCCAAGGAGAAATACTTTAAGGCAGAAAATATAATCATCTTTGCAGCTTCTAGAAATACTAAATGAATAATGTGAACAACATGTCACTATATGTACTAATATGTGTAATATATCATTAATACATTTTTTAAGGAGCTCCACTGAGATGGGAGACTTTAAATTTGAAAGTGAACTGCCAGGTTCTAGAGGTGCTGGACAAAATGAAAGAAGTCAAAAATGAATGGATTAATCCTTTCATCACTTACTACAAGGGTATAAGCAACAGTCTAAAAATAAAGAAATCTCTAAGTTCTTCAGTTTCTTTTCCCCCCATCTAATTGCACAGGCTCTAGAGTAAGCTGGATTAAAAATGTGTTTTTTTTTTTCCCACTGCTGGGAAGCCCCAATGAAATGACTTCAGCAGTGTTATGGACTATGGCATAGTGGTGGTTGGATGGGAAGGGGTGTTAAGAGTGTAAATGTACTGGGGTCCCTTCTTCTCCTAGAAGAGCCCAAAGACCTCTGTGCTAGGTCTTGAATAAGGAGACATAGGCATGAAGGAAGGTAAAGATACAAAGATACATGGCTGGCCATGAGTGCAGATACCTTGACTGAAATTCTTAAAGATGGCAATGAGTTGCCTATGTATCTAGTCTGGGGTTTAGGAGGCAGCTTTCCTTAGTGAGACCTATCAGACAAAGCCATGTGGCCTTTTCTAAAGTCAGGTCTCAAAACCATCAGAGGGTTTTAATAAAGAGCCAGGTTCCTCAACATTGGTCAATATTCTGCTAATACATTTTGGAAGATAGGCAAATTTGTAGAAAACACAATTTACAAAACTCATACCAATATAGATTGTATGTTAATCACTACTGTTTCTATTAAAATAATTCAATCTAAAGTTTAAAATGTTCCTAAAGAGAAATTCTAGGGCCAGGTGGCCCAGGTAGGCATTAACCATATTTTCTTCTAAAGACTTAAAGAAGAAATAACACCATTTAAGCAAAATTCAATAATAAGAAATCATTCTCTGTTTGTGTTTACCATCACGTTAACAACTAAATCAGACTAGGATTTGGGCAAGAAAAACAAGAACAATTGCAGGTCAACCTTTCATAAGAATCGGCAGAAAAAGATTACAAACAAAATATTAGTAAACAAACCTAATAATATGTGACAGTAAAAAAAATCATAATTAAGTATGTTTAATCTAGGATGTTAGAGTTGATTCAACAATTATAAATAAAGTCAATGTAATTACTCATATTAAAGAAAAAAGAAGAAAAACTTTACATGCTCCTTATTTGAAGAAACCATTAATCCACTAAAACTTCATTATTCTACTAAAATACCAAGAAAACTGCAAAAAATTCATTTAATTTTGTAATACTGAATGTTTCCATCTGAGATTAAGTTTAAGTGGTGCTTGTTATTACCACCTAGTCAGCACTGCATCTGACTTCCATACACAGTGCAGTAAGCACAATGTATTCATGAACGGAGGGATGAATACATACATATATATGTTCATACATAGATGGATGTCAGAAGGAAGTAAAGAGACTGTCACTGTAGGCACATGATGCAACTGTACTTGACAAAAACTCTTATTACAGAATGTATGTTAGTAATTAAAGCCAGCTATCAGGTGACTTTTATGTAAAATAGACACAAAGAATACAACTAATCCAGAAGTGAAATTTCTCATGAAAGTGGAAGAGAAGTTCTTTGGGGGCATCTTTGAAGAAACAAGCAAATCTGAGATGTCTGTTATACAAAGAATTCTCAAAATTGTATTAAATATTTTAGATATTTTAATCTAGGAAAGTTAGGTAAAAAAAAAAACGTGACAAACAAAACAACCATAATTTAAGTAGGCCCCTGGATCCATTTCACAGAATCAAAATCTACAAGAAATCGGAAGGAGCTTTCATATTTTAAAGATCAAATTCTTAATCACTTTCAATATCAGTTTTTTTTAATTGGCTACATTTTAATTGGCTACATTTTTTTAATGAGGCACATCATAATTCATTTGGCACTTTTGAAAAGTATATGGTATAATTTTCCAATCCTTTCTTTGTAACTAATTACATATAACAGACATACATTTGTACAATACAAAGGTAGCCTTAACATCTGGCTATTTTTATCAAAATATGCAATAATTTGATGTTTGTATGGTCATTCTTATATATTTAATATTAGAATTCTATGATAAGCTTGTTTCAGTGATGCTTGATGCCATCCTCTGCATACACCTGTACAGAAAATCAACTCCAAGTGTATTACTGATATAAGTTAAAAGAAATCCCTAATGCTTTATTTTTCTTTTATATAAGAATACATTTTTATATTGTGTATGACAATAGATTGAAGTATTTTTCTTCTACAGTGATATGAGAATATATTTCTGATTTATGGTTTATAAACTTTTGTTGAAATGGATATATAAACACTATTTATAAGAAAAAGAATTTATAAAGGAAAAGAATTCGGATATTGGACTGCAAAAACAATTGCACAAAGGAGTGTAAGCATGCAGATGGGGGATGGGAAAATATATGTACAACGTGTGTAACTAAAGAGCACATCAGAATAACCTTTCTTAACCTCAACCACATTTACACCTGAGGTCAAATTTTACACATTTTCAAAGTTTTGTGAAAGCTCTTATTTTAGCTTAACTACTTCAGCTCTCCTGAAAGTAGATCAAAAGTAAGAGGGTAGATTAAACTGTATAATGAGCAGTTAACTCAATAACTTTTAATGACCATAAAAAACGGATATGTCCAAGACTGAAGCACAATCTCATTCAGGGCCATAAAAGTCTATTTTATGTGCTGTAAATCTCCTGAGAGCTGTGAAGTATGAATCCTCTTTTTCAGTCTAAAACCTGTGGTTTGTCTGATTGCCCTTTACGATGAAAGAGGTTAGAATTTCTTCGCCATTTTATAAGAAATAAAGGTAAGAAAGATGGTAAATTCATACTTGCTAACATGCAGATATTTACTCAATCTTCTTTATTTAAAAACTCATGCAATTAAGATAGTCTAGTCCCAATTTTTTTAAAGTAATTTTACATTTCATGATACATTTGAGGCCAAAATTTCAGTTTAATCGCATGATGTTAGTGTAATCAAATATTACTTATTCTCACTAACAAATTTACACAACTATTTCAATTTTTCAAAAGCCTGAACATATTCTCTACATAAACCATTTAGTCAACTAAGGAGGAAATAAAACCCGACCAGAACTTGTTTTACTGTAGGTAATGTCTTTGATTCTAAACTTCAGTTTGCATCCGTAGACACTGTTTTCAAAATTAAGCTAGCAAAAAAGAAAAAAAATTGACACATGAAGTCATAGTGAGAATTCTTTATCAATGTTTTGTTCCGTTAGTTAGATACAAACATTTATTAACTAAGAGGGACAACTCAACAATTTTAAAGTACATATCCTAGACTGCAAGAGAAAACTGATTTGGGGCTATTTCCCATAAAATATTTTTAACTGTTGTTTATTATAGCTACCAGTTATGATAATACTGCTGTATGCATTATTACAACCCTGTATTTTCAGTAAAATGTCCAATAAATGTATTTTTAAAATGCATTCTTCTCTAACTGCTGGAGATAAAATGTTGCTGTCATTTCACTACACAGCACAGCACATAAACATGGCAATAATGAATGTTTTAAAGTTTCTAAAGCATCGCATGGTTAGAAATTAATCTGCATCACCCAAACCTCTTTCATAACAACGTTTTTAATGAGTCAGATACATCAACTCTATTTTGATGGCAAAAAGTGGATCATTTCTGGAAGAGATATGTCAGCACAAAGAGCAATATGAATTTGCCTGGTACTTTTAAGGATCTGAAAATAGGGAATGAAACTTTTCAATTTAGTACAGAATATTACTCTTTATCTACCTTGGTTTCTTCCCAGATCACAGATTCATCATTTATCCTAGAACTAGATGTGCTAAATGGAAAAAGGGAATCATACTAAAATTAATGTTACAAGGTGATATTTGTTCCAGTGAATTTAAAGCAATCCCCTTAATCAGCATATGTCCTGATTATCCTGCTGCAAAGATGAGATGGAGCAACCTAAAAGCCATAAGAAATAATACTATTTATCACATGACACAGAGATTTTAGGACAAGAAATACAGTCCTGACTAAAATCTAGAAAATTTCAAGTATATTCACATTATATAAGTAAAGTGCCACCAGGTATTTATAGTGCTTTGCTTCTTTGGCTGAATTGCTTTTCTTTTTACATACCATTTCTACATACATTTCTAGTAAAATAATTCCATTAGTCCTTGATAATCTAAGGAAAGCAATAGCTATATCCCTAAGACATACCATTTTTCAAAGAATTCATGTGTATCTCAATTTACTAGGTCTCCTAGGGTATAGGTCCTCTTAACAAATTATTTTCCAAAGGTTTACTTGTGTTATATGCAGTGATCATTTGGTTAGATCCCAAATATTACAGTCCTCTCCTTATGTGTACTTATTAGGGGATTGATTATGATTTACCACTCTTTTGAAACTAAGCTTGGCCATACAACTTGCTTTGGAAAATGAAATGTGTTGTACATAAAAGTCAGATTCTACCATCACTCTTCTTTCTATACTCAAAAAGTATAGATACAGGTATCAAAATATCATCCTGGACTTTTGAATTAAGGAAAACTCCCTACATCGTATATGCATGAGCCAGAAGCAAACATTTGCTTATATTAAGACTCTAAGAATTTGAGGGTAGGGGATATTGGCACCATTATTTAGTCTATCTTGAAATATACTGCATGCCTTTATCACTTCATAATAATAATATAGTAACAAATTTCATATTCTCATGGAATGTTTTGTCTCCAAAGTAACTGTAAGAGATCGAAACAAAAATGCCAATAAGATGCTATTTAATAATAACAATGTTGAGCATAAATTATACAGTTGGTATTTGATATAAAAATATATGATATATGACACATTTCTTGGTATATAAGCTACAATTTATGTATCTAGAACAGAGCTATTGAATATCAAAATTAAGAGAATGTTGACAAGTTTGTTCTTTGGGGTCTACTTACTTTTTGCTTAGGCTTCTAATAAATTTTTATTCTCTGGTTTCTTAAAGTAAGAAAATATGGCAAACCATAAATCAGGATTGGTAATGCTAGAGGAAAGTTGACAAGAAAGAACAGCTAATGAATTGAAAATGAACAAAAAATATCCAAATCAATATTGAAAAAACTTTAAAAAGAATACTTAATTTAAAAACATTTTATAGGTAAAAATAAATATTCTCACATATCCCAGAAATTTAGGATAAGTTGGATTGAAATGGGTTATGTTCTGCAGATCTCCCTTTACTATGATTAAAGCTTCAATGAATGAAAGGTACCATCGTTCTCAGCAGCTTACAATTGAAATTAACTCATAAGGAATAATACACTAAAAATCAACTGCAGCACACCTTAATATAAATAGTAAAATTTTGATTAGTGCTTTATTCTAGAAAATCAAATTAGTTTTGTACAGTTAGTTATTAAACAACTATTAAAATATTTTCAGTATTTTTTGACAGGGGCAAGGAAATATATATAACAGAGTAAAGAAAACTTCCATTCAGTGTAATAAAATAAAATTCTGACATTTATAAGGAAGGACATCTCATTATTTTAGGTAGAATATAGAATCAAAGCATTAGAAAACAGCTACTGAAGTCTCGTTGTGCTAATATCTTTCTCAAGCCTCAATTCCTTACCTATATGCTTCCTAAAATGAAAAGCAATATTCAACTAAACACTGATCATTCCTTTATACTCCATATAATGCACCTTTTTTCCCTGGTGCTGCCTCCCAACCATATTTTTCTCCCCTTATATGTAAAACTATTTTTTTTTTAATTTGAGCTGCTAAATTCTGGCCATGGCACTTTTAAATTTCTTTGTCTATATCATGTACTAATTACCTATTCATTCCCCCTTTTAATGAAGATTGAAATACTTTCAGTTGAAATACTTTCTCAGGTCAAGTCATGCTATCAAAATAGTGTGTCAATAATTCACAAAGATAAAAAAAAATTCTCTGTCTGAAAAATTATTTAATTTTAGAAATCTAAGTACATGCAACTCTGCTATTTTTCTAGGCACTGCTTCTCTTATGCATGCTCTGGACCCATAATCGCTGACAGTTATTCCTACTGTTAGGTAGAAAAGTCAAGCAGTCTCCTCCAGTTTACACTCAGTTATTCACACTGCCCTAGTCCTTGGACTTCTACCCACCAACACTTTCCTTTATTTCACATTATGCCTCTTGTCTTTACGTATTTGTCACTCTAACATGGGATCTGTAAGCCACTTTAGTAATTCTCCTGAAAGCATCCTCAAGATCACCACTTCTATTTTTCACCTGGTACAATTCTAACTCTGGATAAATTCTACTGAACAATACCTCTGCTCTGCCGGGACACAAAGATGTTTAACTATGCTAAAAATAAATAAATAAATAAATAATGGTAGTCTTAGAAAGTATACATGTATTACCTCCTCTAAACCCTATTTTTCTCTTAATTATCTTGATTTCTGCATGACAACCCCTCAGTTAGTTTGGCCTGCAGATGTACATTAAATTGTGTCCCCTCCAAAAAAAATATTGACAATCCTAAACTCCAGTAAATCAGAACATGATTTTATTTGGGAATAGGGTCATTACAGATGCAATTAAATAAGAGGAGTTCATACTGAAGTAGGATAGGCCCTTAATCCAATATGATTAATGATTTTGTAGAAAAGAAACACAAAGACAACTAGGTAACAAGAAGGACTGGAGTCTGGCACCTATCAGCTAAGCAATGCCAGGGGTTTCCATCAATCACCAGAAGACAAAAGAAGGTTCCTGCTGGTAGATTTCAGAGAGATCATGGCTCTAATGAAATCTTGATTTCAGAGCTCCAGGCTATAGCACTGGGAAACAACACATCTGAGTGTTCTAACCAGTCACTCAGACTATGGTACTTTATTACAGCTGACCTAGGGAACTGTACCTCCTCACCATGAGAGTTTCTGTATAGACGGTCTTCCACCTTTCATCTGTTAGTAAGGACAGTCTGACCTTTTCCTTTCCAATTTTTATGCCTTTTGTTTCCTTTTTCTGGCATTGGCACTGGCTAGAATTTCCAGTAGTATGTCGAATACCAGAGGTGAAAGTGGATGTTGCTGCTACCTTGTATCAGAGTAATTCTGGGTTTATACAGTGATGTGGAAAGTACCCTCCTCTCCTATTTTCTGGCAAGGATTATGTAGAATTGGTGTGACTCTGTCTTCAAACAGTTGGTAGAATTCTCCAGTGAAACCAGTTTTAACTGAGATTTTTTATTATATATCCATTTCATTTAAAATGTATAATTATTTATTTAAGTATCTGTTATAATTATTATATATCTATCATGTATCTATTTTATATTAAGTGAGTTTGGATAGTTTGCACATTATAGGGAACTGCTCCATTTCATCCACATGTCAAAACCTTAACCCTACCCCAAACCTAACCCTAGTGTTAGGGTTCCTTGTGTTTGTCGCATTATACTTCTGATGTCTGCTGGAACTATAGTGACATCTCCTGAATGTGTCACTCCTGATATTGTTATCTTGTGTTTTCTCTGTTTCCTTGTCAGCATTACTGAATATTTGCTGATTTTTATCCATCTTTTCCAAAAACCAATTCTTTGCTTTACTCATTTTCTCCTTTTTTTTGTATTATCATTTTATTATTTTGTGCTCATCTTTATCATTTTCTCACTTCTTGGTTTGTTCTTATTTTTATAATTTCTTAAGAAAAGACTTTGGATTATTAATTTGAATCTTTCCCTCTTTCCATAAACATCCAGTTTATAAATCTTGTTATCAGCATAGCTTTAGCTGAATTCCACAAGTTCTGATAGACTGCATTTTCATTTTCATTCAATTCTATTCAGATGTATTTTTAAAGTTTCCCAAAGCCCTTGTCTTTGACTCAAGTATTATTCAGAAATGCATTATTTAATTTTCAACTGTTTGAACGTATTCCTTTTATCCTCCTATTACTAATTTCTATTGTAATATCATCATGGTTAGAAAACATTATTTGTATCTTTCAAATACTTTATGGCCCAGAATATGGCCTGCCATAGCCTATTTTCCTTGATCATGTGAAAATAATGTATATTCTCCTGTAGTTCAGAGGAACATTTTGTAAATGTCAAATTAGATATTATTGGCTAATGGTATTCTTGATTTATTCTACATCTTGCTGGTATTTGTTTACTGTAATTATGAATTTTTTCTGTTTATGTCCCAGTTCCTATGAATTTTTACTTGATGTTTTCTACCTCAGTCATTTGCTGCATGTGCTTTTAGGATTGCTATGCCCTCTTTAAGATTGAAACTTTTATCCTTTTATCATTATATAGTGGTGCTCTCTATCTCTAATAACTTTTTTTTTACCCTGGCATCTGCTTTTTCTGACATTAGTATTCATATTGTCACTTTTGATTTTCCTTGATTGATGTGTGCATGATAAATATATTGTGTTCTTTTATTTTTCACTTAACTATATATTATGGGTTTACCTTTGTCCCCCCTAAATTATGTTGAAGTCCTAATATCCAGTGCTCAAATTGGGACCATGTTTGGAAGAAAGGTCAACACAAATAGTTAAAATGAGATCATACTGGAGAAAGGTAGGCTCCTCATCTAATATGACTTCTGAAATGTCAGGAATTTGGACAAAGCCATTTAAGGGGAGCATAGATGTGACAAAGAAACACATATTGAAATGCTGCTGTTGAAAATTAAGGGGTATCAAATTAAGCTACTTGAAACCTGAAAGATTCTCCCCTACAGGCTTCAGAGACACAGTGGACAGATAAGCTAGAATTTCGATTTTCACTTCTATTCTCAAGAACTGTAAGACCATAAATTTCTGTGGTTTTAAGCCATACATTTTGTGGTATTTTGTTATGCAATTCCAAAGAAACCAAAATAACATGTTATTATATTTGAAGTAAGTTTCTTATGACTTATAAATGAGTCACTTTATTTTATTACCTTATGAACTTATTAATTAATATATTTGGACCTTTACATTTAATGTATTTATTAATGTTTAGTACTAAATTTTCCCTTTGTTTTTAAAATAGAACTTTCATACATTGAGCCATTATTTTGTTTATGAAATTTATATCTCTTTCCTTTGTTTTAAAAATATTCATAAATATATGCGGAAGCATTTCATAAAGGCTAAAGCCTTCATGGACAATTCTAACATCATTTCTCTTGGTGTTGTCATCTGTTGATTATCTTTTCTCACTTAGCGGAATCTTCATGTTCCATGGTGTGAATATAGATTCCCACTTGAAATCTGTACATTTGGAGACTCATGCTTTGAGCTTCTATTATTTGAGCTTCGGCTGCCTAATTACATTTATGCTCTACCAGACCTTCTCCCATAGGGAAACTGGGGCACCTTGAGTGACAACAAGAGCTGGAAAGATGTGCTCTTCGCTACTGCTAAATGGAGGGGGGAAGTACATTCTTTCCACTAGGCTCCTGCTTTCATGACATCACATTGACTCAAAAAGGAAAATATGTTTGTGGTCTCCCCTGCCCCCTTATCCTTCTTGTTAGCAGATTTTCAGTTTAATTAATTTTTTAAAAAACAATGAATTTGACATTCTTGATATTCTCTGCTTTATAGTTTCTCTGTCATTTATTTCTATTCTATTTTATTCTTTATCATTTATTTCTTATCATTATGTAGGCTATTCCTTTATTAGGCTTTTAAATGAAAGTTTAAGTTACATGGTAGTCTTTTTATGTATCTAATGCATTTTAGGAAGCTATATCTGCATTCAAAATATATTGTGAAATCAGGAATAACTCCAGTATTATTCCTGTAAGACTGTTTTTTAATTTCCATTTTGATTTCTTTATTGACACATGGGTTATGTGCAAGTGTATTGCTTAATTTCAAAGTGATTAAGATATCTTTGCAATATTTTTCTTGTTATTTCCTAGCTTATGTCATTAACATCATGAACTAGCGCCAAATTGTTTGGAGTTTATTTAGAGTCATTCTTTAAGGTACAGCATATATTGGACTTCATTAAATATCCCATATACATTAAAAATAATGTCATAGTTTGTTTCAATGTTGTACATACAGAAAGTTAGCTTGTCAATTTTGGCACTTAGATTTTGTGTGAACATGCTGTTGGTATGTTGTTATTTTTTTCATCTATTCAAAGATGGTATATATTCCTGGGTATAAATGCAAGTCATGCTCTTTGATTGTAGATTTGTCTTTTTCCATTTTGCTCTCTCAATTTTGGCTGTATTTATTTTGGTAATTTGATACTTGATACTTACAGACTCAGAATACTACATTGAATATCACATAGAATGACACATTTTCTTTAGCTGAGTCTCTTGCTTTGAAGTATACTTTGTATGGTTTCCTTACATACACACTTGCTTTGGATAAGCATGTTTTTTTTGGTTGTTCAAAACATTACATAGCTCTTGACATACCATATTTCATACTTTAGATTCAAGTGGGTTATGAACTCCAATTTTTACCCCGTATACAGATTGCAGAATCACATCGGTTACACATCCACATTTTTACATAATGCCTATTAGTAACTGTTGTATTCTGCTACCTTTCCTATCCTCTACTATCCCCCCTCCCCTCCTCTCCCATCTTCTAAGCATGTTCTTTATAAATGTTGATTCCATCTTTACAGATCAATGTGCATAAATAAAATGTAGGTAAATATCCATGTTCCTGTAAAAGATATTTATTTGTCTTCTCTCACTTTTATTGTATTGCCCTATATATATTTATTGAAACAAATTTTTCTTGTTGTTATGCTCATCTAAGTTTACATTTCTTCTATAACTTGAGTAAACAATATAAAAATGATTTTAAAAACTATAAAATCCACAATCATTCTATGGGCTATATAGTATGCCTTCTTAATACTTGATTACCTGTAGAATGGGAGAAAAATCTTTTTGAGCTATACATGTCTCAGGAGGTGAACAAATATGTCTGTCTCATTATTTGTTGGTTTTTGTGGGTTTAATTTTTTGGAGTTTAAGGTACACTGAATATTTAATAGCAACAAAATAAATAACCATTCACCAAATTAAAAATGGGCAATTGACATATATATGATATATATATGTATTATATATATATATAATACATATATATCTCAAAGAAAGACATATAAATGGCAAGGAAGTATATGGAAAAAAAGCTCAACATCGCTAGTCATTAGGAAAATGCAAAACAAAGCCCCAATGAGATAGCTCCTCACCCCAGGCACAATGTCTATTATCAAAAAAACTAAAGTTAACAAGAGCAGGTTAAGATGTTTAGGGAAGGAAATACTTGTACACTGTTGGTGGAAATGTAAATTAAAATAATAATTGTGGAAAACAATATAGATATTCTTTAAAAATAAGAAAAAATATATAAAGTTATCATAGGATCCAGTAATTCCATCCCTGGGTATATAGCCAAAGAAAATAAAGCTAGAATATCTAAGAGACACCTGCACTCTCCTGTTTATTGCAGCACAGTTCACAATAGGCAAGATATGGAAACAACTTAAGTGTCTGTCAACTGATGAATGGGTAAAGAAAATATGATACACATACACCACAGAATACTATTCAACCGTAAAAATGAATGAAATCCTGCCATGTGTGAAGCCATGGATGAAACTGGAGATCATTATGTTAAATAAAATAAGTCAAGCACAGAAAAGCAAATTCTGAATGAAATCATTCATATGAGAAATAAAACAAAGTTGATCTCATAGAATTTGAGAATAGAATAGTGGTTACCAGAGGCAAGGAAATGTGGTGTCTTAGAAGAATGTAGAAAGTTGATTCAAGAATACCAAATTACAATTAGATTTAAAAAAATAAGCTCTGGTGTGGTATTATATAGTAGAGTGACTATATGTTGTAATACCATACTACACATTTTCAAAAGCTAAAAGAGATGATTTTGATAATTTTAATCATAAAAAAATGATAAATGTTTGAGAAAATATACATGCTTAACCTGATTGAAATATTATACAATGTATGCAAATATCACATGATACCCCATTAATATGTTCAATATTTATACTTGTATTAGTTAAAATAAATTTTTAAAAAGGAATTAAAAATAAAGCAATTTTACAACAGCTAAATAAATAACCCAAACTAACATCAAAATTATTTTTGACAAAAAAGAGAGAATCAAATATTTGTTGTGTTTTGTGATTATCTTATTTCATTTAACAGAATGTCCTCAAGATTCAGCCCAGTGGTAGGCTGTATATGAAACTGATTCATTTTTAAGATTGAATTTACACACACACACACACACACACACACACACACACACACACAAGTCACACCACGTTTTGTTTACCCATGCAGCTCTCCATGAACACTTCGGCCAATTCCACATCTTGGTATTGTAATTATTGCTGTTAAATACATGATTACATAAATATTTCTTCAAGATTTTGTTTTCAGTTATTTAGGGTATACATGCAGAAAAACTGGAGAATCATCTTAATTCTATTTTCAATTTTTGACTATTTTCCACAATATCTTCAACATTTTATATTCCTTCAAGACACTAAGCAAGGGTTATTATTTTTTCACATTATCATAAACACTAATTAATTTCTACTTATTTTGTTGCTGCTAATAGACTTCATAATGTGTGAGAGGAGCTACCTCATTTTGGTTCTAACTTACCATTTCACTAATGAGTGGTTCTGTTGCATACCTTTTCATACACTTATTGAATATTTGTATATCTTTTTTAGAGAAATGTCTGTCCCAGACTTTTGCCTATTTTTAATTAGGCTATTTTTATTGTCTTTGTTGTTGTTAAGTAACAGAAGTCTCTTATATAGCTGAGATATTACTTTTACAAAATATATGTATGTCCTGTTTTAAACATATGATTAGCAAATATTTTCTCTCATTCTGGAAGTTATTTTTGCACTCTGTTGATTGTGCCCTTTAGTGTATTGAGCTTTTTAATTTTGATATTGTCCAATTTTACCTATTGTACCTTTTGTTGCCTGTGCTTTGGTGTCTTAGCTAGAAACTCATTGCTAAGTCCATTGTCATTAAGTTTTGCTTCTGTGTTTTATTCTAAGAATTTTGTTATTAAAATCAGGTGTTTCAACCAGTATTGAGTTAACATTTACATATGGAGTAAGGTTTCAATTTTCTTTTGGGAAATGTACATATTCAGTTTACCAAGCATTATTTGTTGAAGAGCATTCCTATTTGATGGCCTTGGCATGCTTATTGGAAGAAAGTTGACTAAAGAAGTAATGGTTTATTTCAGAATTGTTATATCAATTGGTTAATAGTTTGGTAAAATGTGGAAATGTGAGAACTTCACATTTTTAAAATCAAGATTATTAAATTATTTGGGTTTTCTTGAGATTTAATATTAATCTTAAGACAGATGTATCCATTTCTGAAGAAATGGTAGTAGAGATTGCATTTAATAGAGCTTTATTAAATCTATAGTTTGCATTCAGCAGCATTAACATCTTAACATTATTAAGTATTTCAGTCAATGAATACTGTAAGTTTTTTTCATTTCTGTGTCTTCTTTAATCTCTCTTTTTAGAAATGTATATGTTTATCTGTTTCTTTGCTTTTTTTGACAATGTTTAACAATGAAGTTATTTTGCTTTCATGATTAAATTCATCATAAATATTTTCTTATTTTTATAACATTATAAATGTATTTCTTAAAGTTATTTATTTATTATTAATTGTTAGTGCAAAAGACCTCTGAAATGTCTCCAAATGAAATTTTCTTCCTCTAAAATTGTGCTTGTCAGGTCTTTTGGTAGCAACAACCACAAGAGCAACAACAAATAATTTACTAAAACAGATGCTATTTATTTCTTTTTTTGCCAAATTCCCCTGCTTAGACTTTCAGTATGATGTTGAAGATAAATGTAGAAGGAAGTTATCTTGATGTGTACCTGGTCTTAGAAGAAAAGCAGTCAGAATGTTTGTTGAGTATAACTATGGAGTGGTTTCTTTCTTTTTTTTCTAATTCGGCTATTTGCATAATAAATACCTTCACCATTTTATTTATATTAAGTCCTGATTTTGCATGTGAACCTTGTAAATATGATAAAATTTTACTTTAATTTGATGAAAAGTATTTTGATTATAGTACCTTGACTTTATATATTTAATATTATTTCAGTTTACAGATTACTAATCTTTCTATATTGTTATTTTCATATTTATTCCTCCTTATCTATTAAAAAATAAACAAATATTACTTGATATTCCATGTTTTCTTCTATTAGTAGGTTTTTTTAACCTTTAATAAAGGAGTGTTCATTTGATATTTGCCCAATAAGTGGTGCACAACTGATCAATTTAATGATTTTAGAGCAAGAATTAAATTGTAACAGCTACAATTGGTAATATATATTTATTATTATTTATAATACTATGTATTATACAATATATTATCATATAATATTTAACATAAATATATAATTATGCATTTATAATTAATAATTATTATATCATTTATATATTATATAACTCATATGTTATATATAAATATATATTTTAATAGATATATATTTCATCTATATTCATTATGTAATCAGAATTTATCTTCTGAATTTTTATAGTTTTTATACTCATTATGACATAATTAATACTTTTTCAAATTTCACCGAGAGAAGTGTATGTTGTCCTACATACAAACACCTTAAGTACTGACATATCATTTATATAGAAAATGAAACCTACAGTGGTTTATCCCAGTGGATACATCCAGAATTTTAATGAATGCTCCAGTTACAATTAATATAATAATAGTAATTCATAGGTAATCATGTGTTGAAAGTAAAATTCATTTAGAAAATTGAGATATAAAGTTAATTTAAATGAAAAAAAATCTATGACTTCATACATGTGTGAAATTTAACTTCAGAATTGTATTTAGTTTTGCCATAATCACAGTTACTCAATATATATACACATGCGTATTTATATCTATCTATCTATATGTGTGTGAGAATGTATGTGTCTGTGTGTGTGTATATATATAATATATATATATTATATATATATATAATATATATATATATAATCTATAATTATATGCCAGAAATAGTAATGTTTGGCAGGTACTAAGTAATTTAATTATTTAATTCTAAGGACATATGTTTGTTATGTATTACTTTTCTCTACATTTTATAGCTAAAATAAATAAGAAATGGAGAAATTAAGTAACATGCCCAAGGTTAGAGAATGCGAAGGTAGTTGAGATAGTATTTCAACTGAGGGAACAAATAAAATAATCTGTATCTTCAACCTCTATAATACACATGTTTGAGATAGCTTTGTGTGTGTATGTGTATTTGATATATAAATTGAAGCGTTTTATATATAGTTTTTGCTACTGAAATATCTATTATGAACTAGTAATGAAAAAAGAAAAGAAAACCTGCAGGAACAGATTTGTAATGGCCAGAGGTTTAGAATAGTGAGATACTTATTTTATCTTTAAAGGTAGAAGAAATTTCCAGATATACTAACACAGAATAATTACCAAACAAAACTTGTTTTATCTTGTGAGCAAATGATGCCCTTTTTGTCTCCCCAATCTACCACCAGAAGCAATCAAAAAGAAAATCCACAATAAATCTAAGATAGATTGATCTATTGTGGTAAATCTTCATGACTATGTATTGTGGGATAGATATAAGTGAGTTATCAGGAATTTCCAAATGATTAAAAATAAATGTCATTTCAGTCTCAAACAGCAGTAAGAACTGAGATTGTGAAAGAACACTTAATTCTAATAAAATGAAAAATTATCATATATATAATATTATAGATATAGTCTATAATGTTAGCATATGTAAGACATATATATGCATTATAATATATATGTTTTATATAATATATATTTATATATATTTATATATATATATATATATATATATATATATATATATATATATATATATATATATATAAAATCTGCACTGCATAAGAGCTCTTACTGAGTGTGTTTCAGTACAAAGTCAAAAGATGCTGGGTTCCTAAAAGTGGTATGTTCTACTCCAGGGTTTTTATGGCTTGAGGAAAACACATAACTCAAGAATGAGATATCTAGTAACTGTTAAACATGAAAAATCACTATTTCCTTTCCATAGCATTTTAGATTATATTTAAGAAACTAAATTGACAGGATGCTTCAGCTCCTTCTTTCCACATATGAATATCAATTATACAAATACATACTGACTAAAATAACTTTACTGGAAATCTGGAAACTAGTCAGTGATCTACAGGAAACAAGCAAACATCCAATCATGAAATGTCACATTCAAGATTATAGAAAATTTTGTTGTTTTCTTCCTGTGTGTGTTTGTGTGTGTGTGTGTGTTTTGTTTGTTTTATTTTGTTTTGCCCTGCTTTCTTCCCAGTTGGCAAAGATGGGTGGAATTAGAACAATATAAGGTTCTTTCCATTAGGCCAAAATGAGTAAATTCAAAATTATTTTCAATCATTTGACATGTTTAAAGACTGCCCAAGGGGCTGGTATCTGTTATACCTTACCTGGAGATCAAAGCTAAATGGCACCATAATTTGAGTCTCAGGTTGGAAACTTTGGAGGCAGAGGTAGGTGCCATGGTATATGAAAGCTGCAAAGGAATCCCCAGAGGCAAGAGATTATGTATACAAGATTATGTATACAGGGATCCCCAGAGGCAAGAGATTATGTATACAAGAATAAAATATGGCATCTAAGATGCTAAGAAGTGGACCGGAGTTGTGGCTCAGTGGTGGAGTGCTTGCCTAGCATGTGCGAGACACTGGATTAAATTCTCAGCACCACAAATAAATAAATAAAATAAAGGTACATTGACAACTAAAAAATATTAAAAATGAGATGTTAAGAAAAGGGTAGGGTAACTATTTGGTAGAAATTAAGGCACTTAAAAGAAATTTGAAAAAATTGAGGGAAGAAGCACACACACAGACTAAGATGGGAGACATAACTAAAAAACCTTAAGCCTTCATTCCAGGCAACTATAAAGGTTTTTAACCTACTAATTAACAAATATCTTTCAAACCAGATTGTAAATATAAGGAGAGATAATTTCTTTGAACACCATATTCTCAAGGAAAGTTTATAAATCATACAAATACACAGGGAAGCATTGCCCATTAGATGGAACAAAACAAATCTCCAGGGAGAGTCTCAGAAGAAACTAGGTACATGTTATGGATTAGATATGAGGTATCCCCTAAAGCTCATGTGTGAGACAATGCAAGAAATAAAAGAGGTAAAACATTTGGGTTATGACAGCCTTAACCTAATCAATGCACTGATGTCTTGATAAGGATTAACTGGGTGATTACTTTAGGCAGGTAGGATGTGCTAGAGGAAGTGGATCACTGGAGGCATGACTTTGGAGTACATATTTTGTTTGTGGTGAGAGGAGTCTCTGTCCCTCTGCTTCCTGGTGCCACATCGACAGCTGCTTTTCTTCTATATTCTCTGTTACCACAATATTCCATCTCATCTCAGGCTCAGGGCAAAGGAGCTGGCTGTTTATAGGCAGAGACCTCTGAGACCATGCGTGCCAAATAAACTTTGCCTCATCTGAAACTGTTCTTATTCCATCTTTTGGTCTCAGCAGTAAAAAACTGACTTAAACAGTATAATAGAATCATCCATTAAAACAATTATTGTAAACATGCTTTAAAAGTAAAGGGAAAATAGGTAAAAACAAAAGCCCATGTCAGCCAAAAAATGACTGATAAAAAATATTACCAGAAGCATAGAAATTATAAAATGAACCAAACAAATATTCTGGAGCTGAAAAATATAATAATTGAACTGGAACCTTCACTGACGGAGTACACCTGAAGATGTTAACAGGCATAAGAAAGAATCAAAATCAGTGAACTTTAGGGCAGGCCATTTGAAGTTAATGATTCTGAACCTTAGAAAAGGTGAAAGAGCAATGAATAAAAGTATACAGAGCTTCAGGGACTTGTTCAGTGGACCAATAAGCACATGAAGAGTGTACCAGAAAGAGAAGAGAGGAAAGGAAAAATAAACTGAGAAATAATAGTTGCAAATATCCCAAGAAAAATATGCCTATGCAAATCAAAGTGGTTCAAGGAACTCCACATATGATAAACTTAAAGAAACCCTAAAACCTGAAGAGACACATCATAAAGAAGCTGAAGAAAGCCACAGGCAAAGATAAAATGCTGAGAGCCTCAAGAAAAAGAGAATTTTCACACATAAGGGATTAGTTGTAAGACTGTCAATGGACCTTATCATCAGGAATTTTGTAGACTAGAGGAAGCGAGAGGATATGTTTGAAGTACTAAAACAGAAAGAGCAAGGCGTCCGCACAGAGAAAAATGTGAACTACTATTTATGCATTAAACTACCATCACAAGAGTTAAGGAAGCCAGGTGAGAGATGATAGGCTTTGGTTCTAGAATACAGAAAGAAAAGATGCCCTGAAGAAGACAAGAAGTAATGAGTTGCCCATGTGATCCCTCCCCCAACTCCAAGTGGTGCAGCACTGTGGGACACCACCTGCCTAGGGGAAAGAGAAGAATGTAAGCCCAGGTCTTGAGAGCTAAAACCTGATACTAGATCTGCCACAGTTATACCATGCCATGCAGAGCCCACATCATACAACTGGGTCAATAGCAGACACTGAACCACTGGAACTGTGATGGCCAGGTGACAAAGAGTGCCTCAACTCTTAGAGCCACCAAAGAAAAATAAAACTTTTTTTAAAAAGAATAACCCAGTACACCTAATTCTAATTTATATCCAAAGGACATGAAGTTGAGTATGTTACGGAGACATATGAACACCCATGTTTATTGCAGCACTGTTCACAAGAGCCAAGAAATGGAAACAACTTAATTATCCATCAGTCATGAATAGATAGAGAAAATGTGGTACATATACACAATGGAAAACTATTCATTTACATAAAGAACCTAATTCTGTCATTTACAGCAACATGGATAAAACTGGAAATCATTATGTTTTTTGTTTGTTTTCTTTTGTTTTCTTTTACAATACTGAAAATCGAATAGAGGTGCTTTACCACTGAGCTATATTATCTGATCTTTCTTTGTTTTGAGACAGGGTCTCACTAAGTTGTAGAGGCTGGCCTTGAAATTGCTATCCTCTTTTCTCTACCTCCCATATTACAGGTATGTGCCACCACACCTGGATGAGATCATTATGTTAAGTGAAATAAGCATCACAGAGAAAGAACAGTACCACATCATTTCAATCATATGTGAAAACTAAATATTTGATCTCATAGAAGTTGAAAGTGAAATGGTACTTCTCAGAAGCTGGGAAGAGTAGTGCGTAGAAAGGTATGGGAACAGATTGATCAGTGGCTTCTAAGTTATAACTGGACAGGGGTAAGACAGTCTCTTGTACTATGGTACAATATGGTGATTATAGATAATGTAGTATCGTTTATATTTCAAAAAAGTAGGAAAAAATATTTTCACCATACGAAATCAACACTTGTGGAGAAAAATACAATTAAATTTATTTGTACATTGCCTAATGTGTACATGTATTGAAACACCACATGATATGCCATAAGTTTATACCACTTTCATGTTTTTATGTATCAATTAAAAATAAATTCAGAGATTGTGCATTTAATTCAGTAGAGACATGCCTCATATGTATGAGACCCTGGGTTTGATCCTAGAACCATAGCAATAATAATATCAATGATAAAAATAACAATAATAAACATAAATAAATATATTTAATTTAAAAAATGAAAAAATATCGGTTGTGAATTATATATTAGGCAAAATTTTCTTCAAAAATTAGGGAGAGATTCAGTCATTCTCAGACAGACAAAAACTTAGAAAGTCAATTACCACTGGACCTACTCTGAAAGAAATGCTAAAGGAAGTTCTTCAAATTGAAATGAAAGTATGTTGATAATAACTTGTACACATATACAATAAAAGGCTTCTAGTAAAGGTGAGTATATGTAAATATATTATTGAAATTTTGATTCATAACTCTGCTTTTTATTTTCTACATCATGTGATGATGAATGCATAATAATTCATATACTCTATTTTACTTGGTATGTCATACATAAATACAAATTTTAACAATGTAGGGGAGTACATTTTTAAAAAATAGAAGAAAAAGTTGGTTATGATCTACACGCTGTGGGATCGGGCTCCAAATTCCTCAATAGGACACCCATAGCGCTAGAGTTAACAAATAGAATCAACAAATGGGACTTACTCAAACTAAAAAGTTTTTTCTCAGCAAAAGAAACAATAAGAGAGATAAATAGGGAGCCTACATCCTGGGAACAAATCTTTACTCCACACACTTCAGATAGAGCCCTAATAACCAGAATATACAAAGAACTCAAAAAATTAGACAATAAGATAACAAATAACCCAATCAATAAATGGGCCAAGGACCTGAACAGACACTTCTCAGAGGAGGACATACAATCAATCAACAAGTACATGAAAAAATGCTCAACATCGCTAGCAGTCAGAGAAATGCAAATCAAAACTACCCTAAGATACCATCTCACTCCAGTAAGACTGGCAGCCATTAGGAAGTCAAACAACAATAAGTGCTGGAGAGGATGCGGGGAAAAGGGCACTCTTGTTCATTGCTGGTGGGACTGCAAATTGGTGCAGCCAATTTGGAAAGCAGTATGGAGATTTCTTGGAAAGCTGGGAATGGAACCACCATTTGACCCAGCTATTCCCCTTCTCGGTCTATTCCCTAAAGCCCTAACAAGAGCATGCTACAGGGACACTGCTACATCGATGTTCATAGCAGCTCAATTCACGATAGCAAGACTGTGGAACCAGCCTAGATGCCCTTCAATAGATGAATGGATAAAAAAAAATGTGGCATTTATACACTATGGAGTATTACTCTGCATTAAAAAATGACAAAATTATAGAATTTGGAGGGAAATGGATGGCATTAGAGCAGATTATGCTAAGTGAAGCTAGTCAATCTTTAAAAAACAAATACCAAATGACTCCTTTGATATAAGGGGTGTAAACAAGGACAGGGTAGGGACGAAGAGCTTGAGAAGAATATTTACAGTAAACAGGGATGAGAGGTGGGAGGGAAAGGGAGTGAGAAGGGAAATCGCATGGAAATGGAAGGCGATCCTCAGGGTTATACAAAATGTCATATAAGAGGTAAGGAGGGGTAAGTCAAGAGAATACAAATGGAAGACATGATTTACAGTAGAAGGGGTAGAGAGAGAAAAGGGGAGGGGAGGGGAGGGGAGGGGAGGGGGGATAGTAGACAATAGGACAGACAGCAGAATACATCAGACACTAGAAAGGCAATATGTCAATCAATGGAAGGGTAACTGATGTGATACAGCAATTTGTATACGGGGTAAAAGCGGGAGTTCATAATCCACTTGAATCAAACCGTGTAATATGATGTATTAAGAACTATGTAATGTTATGAACGACCAATAAAAAAAATAAATAAATAAATAAATAAATAAATAAAATAGGGGCTTACATGTAATTAAAGTTAAGTTGATATCAATTAAAGATATATTATCATAAGGATACTATATAAAATTCTCATAATAGCCACAAATATAAATTTACCCTACATATAAATTATACACAAAAAGAAATTATAAGTGACTCAAAACATGTCACTTCAAAATACTAACTAAACACAAAAGAAGACAGTAAAGAATAAAAGGAGGAAAATATAATAACAAATGTAGAAGCCAAATTAAAAAATGGCAACAAAAAATACTTTGTATCAGTAATTACTTTAAATATCAAAGTACTAAACTCCACAATCAAAAGACAGGTTGACAGATTGTATTAAAAAAACTAGGATCCAACCCTATATTGCCTACAACAGACAGATTTTATCCTAAGGATGCACATAGTTTGAAAGTGAAAATATATTTAAAATATTACATATAAATAGCAAACAAATGAGAGCAGTCTATAACAATATTAAGCAAAAACTGGTAGGTAAGAAAAAGAAAGCTCCCACATAATTCACCAAGAAAATGTAACAAATGTAAACATAATGCATAAATCATACATGGAAAATTAAGGGAGGAGAATTGTTCTGCAATAATAGTAGCAGACATCAACACCCAAATTTCAATAACTCATAGAAACATCAGAGAGAAGATCAATATGAAAATAGAGCAATTGAGCAGCACTAAGCAGCCTAAACACCTTTGAAATCTCTGATTTCCAGCAGGGCAATATGAAGAAGTCATGTAATATTTCTCTGCAGAAAACAATAAAGTCTAAGATGCATTTTTCTACAATAATCATTAAGGGCATTTGAAATTGATAAATAGAAGAGAAAATTATAACTGAAATTTACTTTAAAATTATTGCATATATATATATAAAACAATATTAAGCAAAATATATATAACAATATTAAGATATATATATATATATATATATATATATATATATATATATATATACATACATATATACATATATCATGCATTGCACCATCATCTTTCTCATTTCCTCCAACTTCTTCCATCACAGTAGATTCTATCTTGGGGAAGAGGATGGGATCTATTGATGTCAGAGGTTAAACTATTATTTAATTCAGAGTGAGGTATAAAAACCAATTGTATCACTCAGATAAGACAGGGGAAACCTAGGGGTTTTGCCCTTTTTGGAGTGTTTGGCAGACCAGACAGAAATTTAATGGGATACAATGGAAGTGGGGAATCTATAGAGTTGGCATAATATACTAAAAATCCTTACTTAACTCATAAATTCATATGTTCAGGAGACATAATAGAACACAAGAAAATATAAAACTGAGGAGATAACAGAGAACTGGCTACAAATTTGAATGTTTTCTTTATATAACATTTAACTCATTTTGCTAAGCTTAAGATACTAAGCATTTGGCAGAGCTTGTAATTTCTACCAAAATATTCGATGACCACAAAATGAAGCAAACATAAGAATGCTCTCTCAGGAGCCAGGCTAAAGAATATAAATGGATATTTTAAAAATCTGTTGAGAGACATCATCTTTGGAGAAACAATGCAGGGGGAAAAAATAACACAATGAAGCCCAACCATGTTAGTAAAACACATAAAAAGAAACTAAAAATACAATATTTCATATACCAGAGTTTCTACTTCACATTATCTGAATCATTTGATTTTCAATCAAAAATGAGCAACTCAGATAAAGTATTTTATTTATTTATTGTAACCATTGTGAATGAGATTTTGTTCTTGATTTTTCTTCAGCATATTTATTATTGATATATAAAAATGCTACTGATGTTTACATGTTGATTTGTATCCTGTAAACCCTTTGAATTTTTTTATCAGTTTTAGAGTTTTTTATGGTGTCTTAAGGTTTTTCTCCATTAAAATCATACCCTATGTATGTATTGCCTTTTATTTTTTCTAGCCTAATTTCTCTGGTTAAGACTTTAATAGTATATGGAATAAAAATGATAGAACTAGACACCATGGTCTTTTTTTCAGAACAGAGAAAATGCTTTCAGGTTTTCTGTACTGAGTTTTATGTTGTTTGTGTGTTTTTAATGTACATTTACTTATGTTCAGTTATCTTATTCCTATACCTAATTTGTTGAGAATTTAATCATGAAGATATGTTGAATTTTATTGAATTATTTTACTGCATCAATTGAGATGATCATGATTTTCATCCTTCAGTTTGTTGAAGTGATGTATGTCATTTATTGAATGGTGTATGTTGACTTATCCTTCTACCCCACTTAATGCTGTAAGTTTTGATCTGCTTTTGGCTACAGTTTGTTAGTATTTACTTTTTTAATTTTTGTACACATGTTCATCAGGGATGCTGGTCTGTAATTTTTTTTGTTTGTTTATTCTTCTCGGATTTCATGGTTATTACTGCTTTCTTTCAGAATTAATTTGGAGGAGTTTCTTCCCTTTCAATTTTGTGGAATACTTCGAGAAGAATTTGCATGGAAGTTATTAAAAACTAATAACAGAACTACTTCATGACCTATGTATCTCACTACTGGGCATAGATCCAAAGTAAATAAAATCAATATAGTATGAGGTACCTAATAAAGTGCAGTAGTGCATTTCAGTAATCCCAATGACACAGGAGGCCGAGAAAGGAAGACAAAAGGTTTTAGACTAGCCTCAACAAATTAGCAAGACACTATCTCATTATTTTAAAAAGGGATAGGGATATAACTCAGTGTACAGAACCCCTGGTTTCAATACCCAGTAACGCTAAATAAATAAATAAGGAAAAGATGGAAAAAAAGGCCCTACAGTCAAATGTTTACTGAATCAGCACTTACAAAAGCCAAGATATAAAATAAACCAAGTGCCCATCCGCATAAGAATGAATGAATACTATGAATTATTCTTAAGACATAAAAATGAATGAAATTCTTTTTTATTATTCTTTTATTCTAATGTGTTATTTATGACAGCAGAATGCATTACAATTCATGTTACACATATAGAGCACAATTTTTCATATCTCTGGTTGTATATAAAATATATTCACACAATTTGTGTCATCATATATGTACTTAAGGTAATGATACCCATCTCATATCACCATCACTTGTACCCCCATAACCTTCCCTTTACCTCCCACCCCTTTGCCCTATCTAGAGTTTGTCTAATCCTTCCATGCCCCCCTGAACCCCACTATGAATCAGCCGCCTTACATCAGAGATAACATTCGGCATTTGATTTTGAGGGATTGGCTAACTTCACTTAGCATTATCTTCTCCAACGCCATTCATTTACCTGCAAATGCCATGATTTTGTTCTCTTTTATTGCTGAGTAATATTTCATTCTGTATATATACCACATTTTCTTTATCCATTCATCTATTGAACAGCATCTAGGTTGGTTCCACAGTTTAGCTCTTGTGAATTGTGCTGCTATAAACATTGGTGTGGCTGTGTCCATATAATATGCTGCTTTTAAGTCTTTTGGGTATAGACCGAGAGAGGGATACTGGATCAAATGGTGGTTCCATTCACAGCTTTCCAAGGAATCTCCATATTTGCTGAACCAAATTGCAGTCCCACCAGCAATGTATGCGTGTCACTTTTCCCCCACATCCTCACCAACACTTATTTTTTGTGTTCTTAATAGCTGCCACTCTGACTAGAGTGAGATGATATCTTAGAGTGGTTTTGATTTGCATTTCTCTAATTGGTAGAGATGATAAACATTTTTTCAAATATTTGTTGATTGATTATATATCCTCTTCTGAGAAGTGTCTGCTCAGATCCTTTACCCATTTATTGATTGGGTTGTTTGGTTTTTGCTGCTTAGCTTTTTAAGTTCTTTATATACTCTAGAGATTAGTGCTCTAACTGATGTATTAGGGGTAATAATTTGCTCCCAGAATGTAGGTTCTCTGTTCACTTCACAGATTGTTTCTTTTGCTGAGAAGAAACTTTTTAGTTTGATTCCATCCCATTTATTTATTCTTGGTTTTAATTCTTGCACTATAGGAGTCTTATTAAGGAAATTGGGGCCGAATCCCACTTGATGAAGATTAGGGCCCTCTTTTTCTTCTATTAGACATAGAGTCTCTGGTTTAATTCCTAGGTCCTTGATCCACTTTGAGTTGAGTTTTGTGCACTCTGTGAGATAGAAGTATAGTTTCATTTTGTTGCATATGGATTTCCAGTTTTCCCAGCACCATTTGTTAAAGAGGCTGTATTTTCCCAAATGTATGTTTTTGGCACCTTTGTCTAATGTAAGATAAGTGTAATTATGTGGGTTAGTCTCTGTGTCCTCTGTTCTTTACCATCAGTCTACCTGTCTATTCTGATGCCAATATCATGCTAGTTTTGTTACTATTGCTCTGTAGTATAGTTTAAAGTCTGGTATAGTGATGTCACCTGCTTCACTCTTCTTGCTAAGGATTTCTTTAGCTATTCTGGGCCTCTTATTTTTCCAGATGAATTTCATGATTGCTTTTTCTGTTTCTATGAGGAAAGTCATTGAGATTTTTATTGGAATTGCATTACATCTGTATAGTGCTTTTGGTATATAGTATGTTTATTTTGACAATATTAATTCTGTCTATCCAACAACAAGGGAGATCTTTCCACCTTCTAAGGTCTTCTTTAATTTCTTTCTTCAGTGTCCTGTAGTTTTTGTTGTATAGGTCTATCACCTGTTTTATTAGGTTGATTCCCAAGTTTTTTTTTTTTGAGACTATTGTAAATGGGATAGTTTTCTTCATTCCCCTTTCAGAGAATTTGTCACTATTATACAGAAATGCCTTTGATTTGTGGGTGTTGATTTTGTATTCTGCTACTTTGCTGAATTCATTTACTATTTCTAGGAGTTTTCTGGTAGAATTTTTTGAAACTTCTAGGTATAGAATCATATAGCCGACACATAATGCTAATTTGAGTTCTTCTTTTCCTATCTGTATTCTTTTAATTTATTTTGTCTGTCTAATTGCTCTGTCAGTTTTTCAAAAAATAGAAGTGGTGAAAGAGGGCATCCCTGTCTTGTCCCAGTTTTTAAAGGGAATGCTTTCAATTTTTCTCCACTTAGAATGATGTTGGCCTGGGGCTTAGCATAGATAGCTTCTAGAATGTTGAGATACATTCCTGTAATTCCTAGTTTTTCTAGTGTTTTGCACATATAAGGATGCTGTATTTTGTCAAATGCTTTTTCTGCATCAATTGAAATGATCATATAATTCTTTAAGTCTATTGATGTGATGAATTAAATTTGTTGATTTCCGCTGTTGAACCCCACTTGATTGTGGTATACTATCTTTTTAATATATTTTTGTATTTGATTTGCCAGGATTTTTTTTATAATTTTTGCATCTATGTTCATTAGAGATATTGGTCTGAAATTTTCTTTGTTTGATGTGTCTTTGCCTTGTTTTTTGAATCAGGGTGATATTGTCCTCATAGAATGAGTTTGTAAGTGCTCCCTGTTTTTTCTATTTCACGAAATAATTTGTAGAGTATAGGTATTATTTCTTCTTTGTAGGTCTTCTATAACTCGGCTGTGTATCCATCTGGTCCTGGGCTTCTCTTGGTTGGTAAGCTTTTGATGGTGTCTTCTATTTCCTTGCTTGAAATTGATCCATTTAAATTGTGTATATCATCCTGATAAAATTTGGGCAACTCATATGCCTCTAAAAATATGTCAATGTTTTCAATAATCTATATTTTATTAAAGTACAAGTTTTCAAAATAATTTTTAATTATCTTCTATATTTCTATAGTGTCTGTTGTGATATTTCTTTTTTGGAGTGTAGTTTTTTTAATTAGCTGTGATATTTCTTTTTGATCATGTATGTTAGTGATTTGCATTTTCTCTCTCCTCTTTGTTCAAATGGCTAAGGTTTTGTCAATTTTATTCATTTTTTCAAAGAACCAACTTTTTGTTTTGTCAATTTTTTTATTTGTTTCTTTTGTTTTAATTTCATTTATTTCAGCTGTGATTCTAATTATTTCCTGTCTCCTACTAATTTTGGTGTTAATTTGTTCTTCTTTTTCTAGGGTTTTGAGATGTAGTGTTAGGTCATTTATTTGTTGACTTTTTCTTCTTTTAAGGAATGAAATCCATGAAATGTACTTTCCTCTTCCTACTGCCTTCACAGTGTCCCAGAGATTTCAATATGTTGTATCAGTGCTCTCACTTACCTCTAAGAATTTTTAAATCTCCTCCTTGATGTCTTTTGCAATCCATTGTTCAATCAATAACATATTATTTAGTCTCCCGGTGTTGGAGTAGGTTTTATTTTTTATTTTATCATTGATTTCTAATTTCATTCCATGTGACCTGGGAGAATGCAGAGTAGTATCTCAACTTTTTTTGTGTTTGTTAAGAGTTGCTTTGTGGCACAATATATGGTTTATTTTAAAGAAGAATCCATGTGAGAAGAAAGATTATTCACTTGTTGAAGGATAAAACATTCTATATATATTAGTTAAGTCTGAGTTATTGATTGTATTATTGAGGTCTATAGTTTCTTTGTTCAGTGTTTGTTTGGAAGATATTTCCAGTGGTGAAAGAGGTGTGTAACCAGAATTATTGTGTTGTGGTCAATTTAACTCTTGAACTTGAGAATAGTGTGTTTGGTGAACATAGATGCTCCATTGTTTGGGGCATATATATTTATAATTGTTATGTCTTGTTGGTGTATGGTTCCTTTGAGCAGTGTGAAATGCCCTACTTTGTCCTTCTTGATTAACTTTAGCTTAAAGTCTACTTTATTTGATATGAGGATGAAAACCCCTGCTTTCTTCCACAGTTCATGTGAATGACATGATGTTTCTTAACCTTTCCCCTTCAGTCTGTGTATGTCTTTTCCTATGAGTCTCTTGGAGGGAGCATATTATTGTTGGTTTTTTAAATTTGTTTGTTTGTTTGTTTTGATCTGGTCAGCTAGGCTATGTCTTTTGATTGGTGAGTTTAGGCCATTAACATTAAGAGTTATTATTCAGACATGATTTGTATTCCCAGCCATTTTTGTTATTTAACTTGACTTGGTTTTTCCATTGATTACCTTTTACTTTAGTGTAACACCTCCCTTTGCTGATTTTCATTGTTGTTTTTCATTTCCTCTTCATAGAAACTTTTCCAAGGATGTGTTGTAGTTCCAGTTTTCTAGCTGTAAATTCTTTTAACTTTTGTTAGTCATGGAAGGTTTTTATTTTATCATTGAATCTGTTCCTTAATTTTGCTGGATACAAAATGGTTGGCATCCATTTTCTTTCAGAACTTAATATAGTTGTTCCAGGATCTTCTAGCTTTCCCTGGTTGAAAAATCTGCATATAACCTAATTAGTTTCCCTCTGTAAGTAATCTGATTCCTTTCTCTTGTCGCTTTTAGTATTCTCTCCTTTTTTTGTATGTTAGGCATTTTCATTATGATGTGCCATGCTGTGGATCTGTTGTTATTTTGTACATTTGGTGTCCTGTAAGCCTCTTAAATTTGGTTTTCCAATTTGTTCTTCATGTTTGGAAAATTTTGATATTATTTTCTTGAATAGACTGTTCATTACTTTGGTTTGGAACTCTATGCCTTTATTTATCCCAATAACTCTGAAATTTGGTCTTTTTATTCTATCCCATATTTCTTCAATGTTCTGCTCATGATTTCTTACCATCTTCACTGTGTGGTCTACATTCTTTTCAAGATTACATATTTTGTATTCGTTGTCTGAGGTCTTGTCTTCCAAGTGGTCTAATCTTTTGGTGATGTTTTCAATTTAGCTTTTAATATGGTTTATTTCTTCTTTCATTTCAAGTATTTCTGTTTGGGTTTTCTTTCTTTATTTATTTATTTATTTATTTATTTATTGTTGGTCATTCAAAACATTACATAGTTCTTAATACATCATATTTTACAATTTGATTCAAGTGGGTTATGAACTCCCAATTATACCCCATATACAGATTGCTGAATCACATCAGTTACCCTTCCATTGATTGACAAATTGCCTTTCTAGTGTCTGATGTATTCTGCTGTCTGTCCTATTCTCTACTATAGCCCCTCCCCTCCCCTCCCCTCCCCTCCCCTTTTCTCTCTCTACCCCTTCTACTGTAAATCATTTCTTCGATTTGTATTATCTTGTCTTACCCCTCCTTTCCTCTTATATGTCCTTATGTATAACCCTGAGGATCGCCTTCCATTTCCATGCGATTTCCCTTCTCACTCCCTTTCTCTCCCACCTCTCATCCCTGTTTAATGTACATCTTCTTCTCAAGCTCTTCGTCCCTACCCTGTCCTTGTTTACTCCCCTTATATCAAAGGGGTCATTTGGTATTTGTTTTTTAAAGATTGACTAGCTTCACTTAGCATAATCTGCTCTAATGCCATCCATTTCCCTCCAAATTCTATGATTTTGTCATTTTTTAATGCAGAGTAATACTCCATTGTGTATAAATGCCACATTTTTTTATCCATTCATCTATTGGGTTTTCTTTAGAACCTCTATCTCCCTATTGAAGTAACCTTTTGCTTTCTATATTTGCATACATAGCTCTTTGTCAAAATGATCATTTGCTGCCTATATTTGCTCTCTTATGTTCCTTTAATTTATAGAACATGTTAGTTATGTACATCCTGAACTATTTCTCTGTAATTTCACCTTCTGTGCTGGCCATGGATTCTAATAATGTGGTATATTGATTTGTTTGGGTTATTTTCTTCCCTTCTCTTTTCATATTGCTTGTGTGTCTTCCTTTCTAGCTCTGTGGATCTTAGGCATTACCATTTTTACTCTATAGGCTTATAGTGTCCCTGAAGGTTTCCAACACCTCTCCTTTGAGGGGAAAGACAATGTGAATAGATCCCAATATAAATAAAAGACCACCTAAAAATAAATAGTTGTTATTAAGATGCTTACAGTTTGATCACAATGCAAAGAAATGGTGAATTCAATTATTATCGTCAATATAATCAATGGGTTTGTAAAAGGGTTTACAGTTTCTGATGGTTGACAAAGAACTGGTGGTGAGTTGTAGGAAGATATGCTGTAGATATAGATTCGTTATATCTTAGGAAGTATGAAAGAGAAATCTAAAGAAGAAGCTTAGTAGCAGGAGAATGGAGATATAGTAATTTGTGGTAGACAAGTAAGAAAGAAGATAGTAGAGTTCATACAACAAACTCACAAATATATTTAAAAAATTTGAAAAATGTTAAAATAGTAAAAATTGGAGAGAAAAAAGAAAAAACAAACAAACAACAACTACAAATATACAACACAACAGTAATATACTATTCAGTCATCTCAGTCCTCAATATCCTAATTCATGCAAATACTTGGTTTCACATATGTTGGGGATGTGAGGGTGAAAAAATAAAGAGGAAGAAGAAAGAAAAAAATATCTTCAAGAAAGAAACAAGGAGATGTGGGGTCGTCTGTTCTTAATTGGTATCTCCACCCTCATGATGGTGGGGGCAACCATGGTGTGAGAGTTGGTCTTGGGTACAGGGCACCTTGAAGTGGATTATGGCTCTGGTGCCATTGGGAGACTGCACCTCAAGGATCTCCTTTGGTGTCTGCTCCTATGATGTGGGTGCTAGGTCTTTTCTCCTCATCTTGCCTATAGACCTTATAGTTCCTGCCCTCTAAATTAGTTTCTAAAGTGTATCCCCCTCATCTTCTCCAATTCTACTTCCTAATCAGGAACCTTTGTCTCTGGGGGACTTGTGTGTTGCACTCTGGTGGCTGTGGACCTGTCGTGGAGGGCTGTTTTTTAATTGGGCAGTCACTCTGCAGAGTTAGTGGCTGCTGGGGATTGGAGGGAATTAGAAAACTATGGTTACCTGGCTGTCTGGTGTTCCAAACAGGCAGTTGCCCCAACTAAATATGGTGATGGAGGTGACCCAAGATGTATGCAGCTGCTGCTTCAGCAGTGGGATGTCAGGTTGGGTGGGGGAAGCTGGGCAATGGAGTTGTGTGATGCATTCAGAGATGAGCTCTGTGGTGTTCAGTGTTGCGGCTGTCAGCTTTCTTCAGAGCCTGTGATGTCCCAGGTGCAGGCAGGCTACCAAGAGTAGGGGATGATGGCAGTAGCAGCACAGTCCCAAGATGGAGGTGACCAGGGAAGTCTCACATTAGTAGATAGGTGTCCCCATGGGAGTGGTGGCTGGGGTACTTGCACATGGGTAGAAGCTAAGGGTCCATTTTGGGTGTAGAATCTGGGAATTCTGTGCTGGTGCTGATAATGCTAAGGCACCCACTGGGGTATCAGTCAGAAGTTGGGAGTTCTTTTCTTTCTTTCTTTCTTTTTTTTTTTTTTCAATGAGAAACAGGACCAAGTTAAGCATTAGAAATAAATTAAAATGGCAGGATTTAAAGCAATAATATTGGGCTGGGGATGTGGCTCAAGCTGTAGTGTGCTCGCCTGGCATGGGCATGGCGCTGGGTTCAATCCTCAACACCACATAAAAATAAAATAAAGATATTGTGTCCACCAAAAAATAAATGTTAAAAAATTCTCTCTCTCTGTGTCTTCCTCTCTCTCTCTCTCTCTCTCTCTCTCTCTCAAAAAAAAAAAAAAAAGCAATAATAAAAAGAATAGTCCATGGCCACATAGATTTACAGCTGAATTCTACCAGAACTTTAAAGAAAGAGCTAATGCCAATACTCCTCAAGTCATCCATGAAATAAAAAAGGATGGAACAATTTCAAATTTATTCTATGAAGCCAATATGTAAATCATACCAAAACCAGTTAAGGACACATCAAAGAAAGAAAGCTTATAGAACAATATCCCTGATAAACTTGTATGCAATAATCTTTTTATTTTTTTTATTATTTTTTTTATTGGTTGTTCACAACATTACAAAGCTCATGACATATCATATTTCATACATTAGATTGAAGTGGGTTATGAACTCCCAATTTTACCCCAAATGCAGATTGCAGAATCACGTAGGTTACACATCCACAATTTTACATAATGCCCAATTAGTAATTGTTGTATTCTGCTACTTTTCCTATCCCCTACTTTCCCCCCTTCCCTCCCCTCCCATCTTCTCTCTCTACCCCATCTATTGTAATTCATTTCTTTCTTTTTTTTTAATGTTGATGGACCTTTATTTTATCCATTTGTTTATATGCAGTGCTGAGAATCAAACCCAGTGCCTCGCACATGCTGGGCAATTGCTCTACCACTGAGCTACAACCCCAGCCCCTCAGGAATTCATTTCTAAGGCTGAGGCCTGGGACCCCATGCAGCATGGTGCCTGTGATTCCTGTGTAGGATCAGCTGTGGAGGGGTCCTCTATCTCAGCAAAGCAGTATTCCCACTAGTTGAGACCCAGGTCATAAAGGGACACAGAATGCTCCCTCCCTCTGCCCCCCTATCTTGAATCCCCCCAAATGAATGAAATTCTGTCGTTTGTGGCAACATGGTTGGAACTGGAAAATACTAAGTGAAATAAGCCAGTCACAGAAAGGCAAATACTGTATGTGCTCACTCAGATGTGAAATCTAAAACCATGGATTGCTTAGAAGTGGAAAGTAGACTAGTGTTCAATAGAACCAGGAAGAAAAGTGTTGAGAGAGAAGAAGGGGAGGCCAAATAACAGCCACCAAATACAGTTATGAGGAATAAGATAGAGTGTCCTACAGCCCAAAGTGTTTCTATAGTTTACAAAAATTTATCATGGATTTCAGAAAGAACTAAAAGGGAAGAATTTGAAGATCCCCATCACAAAGATGGTGAATTTTTAGCAAGAGAAAAATTTAGTTACACTGATTTAATCATTAGGCATTGAAAACAAATATCTGGGAATTTACAGAAATTTTAACTTTGAATTAGCTCCCTCACAGTTGTCAAAAGGAGGTTTTGACCCAGCTTTATTCAATGGACAACATTGAATCATTTGATATCTATGATTTATTTTAAAAGCTTTTGGCATCTAAATTCTGATTTCTTCTTAAGACCAATAAGAGTAGAGTTGTATCAGATTTCTTGACACAATGTTGGTTGTTGGTTTTGTTTCTGTTTTATTTTTTTCTAAAACCTAATTATACTCTCTCCTTTTTTATCAGTGTCATAACTTGAAGTGCTGTAGTAATACCCATCTCATTTGTTTTATATATTAGGCTTTCAAAATGGAATCTTTGTTCATTTAATTTGGTTTGAGATTGATGTAATTTGATCTTTTGGGTAAATGATATTTAGAGGTAACTCTTTCCAGTTAAATTAATTTCATTATCTAAAATATGAAAATTCAGTGCCTCCTACCTTCAGCAGTGTAAGTGGACACAGAAATATTATCATAGCTTTTAAGAAGTATATTTAGAAGAAGTTGTTATATGGTACTGTATCTGAATGACATCAGAGACTACAATGATATCACAATGCTTTTTACTTAATCAAGCAAAGTGTTTGTGAGTCTGACATGTCTTACCACTCTGTTTATTTAAAAAAATGCAAAATGTAATTAATTACAAAAGAACTGTATTATAATTTTTCTTAAATAAATCTAACATAAAAACCAACAAGACATTTTCACCAAGATTGTTTAACCAAATTACCAGGCAGTGAAATGAGAAGATTTGTAAAATTAATGAAAAAATTTGTCCAATATAAAAATTAGAAAACTGATAAAATATAATCTAATACAATTGAATATGCAACATTTGAATAATTAAGCAATATTTGAGAATATTAGATTGGATATTTAAATAATCATGTTCATTCATTATATCTATGCTGAGTAAACAATATTTGCAAGATTTTTATATCTGTATATATATATATATATATATATATATGTATTTAAAATTGTCTAAAACACATGTGCATTAAAGTCTACTACACCTGTAACTTTAACATTTAAAGTAACTATTTTCCATATCATCAAATGTGCATGAATATTATATCAGTTATCTACACAATTTCATCAGCTGAATAAATTAGAAGTAATTATTTTCCTATATATTCTATTAAGATAAAAATACACCTAAGAATTTTATTATAAAATGCTAATTGACATTTTTCTTAAACTTATCCTCATTCAGTAAAGACACAAGTGATATTTTACCTACTGAACTTTTTTTTAAATATAGGTAGAAGTTTAATATTACTCTGTCTATCTGAATGCTATAATAATAAAGTGTTCTGCATCAATTTTTAAATTTTCATTTTTGATTTTTACTCATTCTAGTCCACTAAACTTATGTAAATATGCTGTGAGAGATGAGATAAATTTAATCTAATGTAGATCCATTTTTAAAGGGCTATCATAAAAATAACATACATAGAAAAAAATACTTTTTTTCTGAAAAAGTCATTTTCTATGTAAAAATAATTAGCAATAAACTTTAAAAGAACACCATATAAAAAGAGTCTGTACTAGTTTTCAACTGAATGCTCATCACTTGCTCTCGAAACTCATATTGCAACCCCAGCCATCAGAATGATGATATTCAGAGGGGTTTTGAGGAGATGATTAATGTGAAAGGTTGTCACAAGTTTAGGGTTCTCACAATAGAATTAGCATCCTTTAATAAAAGGACCCAGAAATCTTAGTCTTTCCATCTTTCTATATACACATACCAAGGAAAGACAGTGGGAGCACATCAAGAAGAAGGCTATCTGCAGGTGAGTAAAAGAGCTCTCTTTACAATTGTACAAAGGTGGCAACCCAATCTTAGACTTCCAAACCTCAGAACTATGAGAAAACAAAATTTTTAATGTTTAAGCCACACTGTCTACAGCATTTTATTATGACAGCCTGAAATATGCTAATACATACAGTGAATGTCAATGTTTATAATTTTTTAAATAACACATCTAACCCACTGTACATTTTTGAGCAGAATTCCAGGTGAGTATTCTGTTTTCTTTTCATGGAAAATGTTCACAAAAAGAAAGTAAATCTTTTAAAAACTATTATCCATTAGTAAAAAAAATAAAAAAGACAAAAAATACTGAATGCTTTTTATTTTTTTATAATTTTATTACATTATGATTTCAGAAGATGCAAGAAATTATCTTTACTTTCTGTATTTGATAAGACTTTCTTTGTTTTCTAAAATAGGTCTATTTTAGAGAAGATTCCATTTGCAGCTGAGAAGAAAATGAATTCATTTTTTGATGAACAGAATATTCTATAAATGATTGTTAGGTTATTTAATTAATAGCATTTTGTTGTTGTTGTTGTTCTAAAGAGACTTTACTTAGTGTATGTCTGGATGACCTATATCTTGTCAAGTTATATATTATTCCAAGTCCTCCTGGATTTTAGGATGTAGATTCAGAAATCAGAACAAATTCTCACTGGCTTACCACTAAATATGGCTTATCATTTTTCTCTTGTGGCTTTTAAAATTTTATCCTCATTCAGTATATTAGTAATTTCAATTATATTGTAAATCTTGGAGAGGATATTTTTTGATTTTGTCTCTTTAAGGCTCTACATACTCTTGTACTTCAATCTCTATCTCATGTTGAAGTTTAGAAAAACATTCTGACATAGTTTCATTGAAAACATTGTACCTTCTTTTAGTTTGTATTTCAGTTCTTTTATGCATACCAATGGTTCTTTGATTTGGGCTCTTAATATCATTTCAGATTATTTAAATGTTCTGATCATGGTCTCTTAGGAACTTTATTTCTTTTATTAATAACTTAATTTCAAGACAATATACTTTATCTCCAAGGCCTGAGGACTGGTTGTCAAAGCAAAATAATCTAATGGTGATTCTTTCAATTGAATTTTTTTGCAGGGGATTACCAAGGAATGAACTCAGGGGCAGTTGACCACTAAGCCACATCCCCAACCTTATTTTGTATTTTATTTAGAGACAGGATCTCACTGACTTGCTTAGTGCCTCGCTTTTGCTGAAGCTAGTTTTGAACTTGCTATCCTTCTGTTTTAATCTCCCAAAATACTGGTATTACAGGCATGTGCCACCATGTCCAGCTCAATTGAATTTTTTTTAATTTTTAAATTGTTTTTTTAAAATAAATAACAGCAAAATGCATTACAATTCATATTACACATATACATATTACACATATCTCTGGTTGTATATAAAGTATGTTGACACCAATTTGTGTCTTCACACATGTACTTTGGATAATGATGTCCATCACATTCTACCATCCTTGCTAACCCCCTTCCCTCTCCCTTTTCCTCCCATCCTTCTGCCCTATCTAGAGTTTTATTTCTCCCATGCTCCCCCTCCCTACCCCACTATGAATCAGCCTCATTACATCAGAGAAAATATTCAGCATTTGGTTTTTTGAGATTAGCTAACTTCACTTAGCATTATTGTCTCCAGTGCCATTCATTTACCTGCAAATGCCATGATTTTATTCTCTTTTACTGCTGAGTAATATTCCATTGTGTTTATATGCCACTCTTTTTAAATATATTTATCTACTGAAGGGAATCCATGTTGGTTCCACAGTTTACCTATTGTGAATTGTGCTGTTATAAACATTGATGTGGCTGTGTCTCTGTAGTATGCTCATTGTAAGTCATTTGAGTATAGACCAAAGAGAGGGATAGCTGGGTCAAATGGTGGTTCCATTCCCAGTTTTGCAAATAATCTCCATACTGCTTTCCATATTGGCTGTACCAATTTGCAGGCCCCCCAGAAATATATGAGTGTACCTTTTTTCCCCTACATCCTTGCCAACACTTATTGTTGTTTGTCTTCATAATAGCTGCCATTCTGACTGGAGTGAGATGATATCTTAGAGCAGTTTTGATTTGCATTTCTCTAATTGCTAGAGATGATGAACATTTTTTCAAATACTTGTTGATTGATTATATATCCTCTTTGAGAGGATATATATCTCCCTATTGATGTGATCTTTTGCTTCTTAGATTTGTTTATGTAGCTCCTTTTCAAAGTGATCTTTCACAGCCTCTATTTTCTCTGTTATATCTTCCTTGAGTTCACAGAACATTTTAGTTAGGTACATCCTAAATTCCTTCTCTGTAATGGCTTCTGCTGTGGCTGCCAATAATTCTAATGATGTGGTGTCTTGATTTGTTTGGGGCACTTTCTTCCCTTTTCTTTTCATGTTGCTGGTGTTTCTTCCTTTCCAGCTCTGTGGGTCTGGGGTGTTATTGTTTTTATCCTATAGGTTTGTAGAGTTCTGAGATCTCTCCTAGCCAGATGGAGATCCAAACTGGGAGCTGCCCCCACCAAATACCACAAGAAAGGTGATCCAAGTTGGAGGCAGTCTGCTTCCAGGGCTGGAATGTCTGGTGAGCTGGAGGGAGCTGGGTGATGGTGTTGTGCTGTGGGTAGGTAGCAGCCAAGTGACCTGAATGTGAGAGGAACAAAGTCTAAGAGTTCTGAAGAGAGGATGATAGGTGATTCTGCTAAGGTGCTTGCAAGCCCCGCATGGGCTAGAAGTGCGGGCTTTGGGTTTTGGGAGCCAGGAGTCTGGAGTCCTTCTCGAAGGCGAGGCTCACAGCTCTGCATGGGGGTCACAGTGCTGGTAATTTCTGTGGAAATCAGCTGTATAGGGGTCTTCTAACACTCTCAGAGATGCAGTATTCCAACTAGGTGAGATCTGAATCACAGAACGACACAAGATGCTGCTTCCCTCTGGCCTGCCATCTTCTCTCTCCTCTATTTAATTTTTAATTTGAATCATTGAGTCTTTCATTTCCAGGATTTGTTTAGTTTTTGTTGTTATTTTTATTTTTGTTATTTTTTCAGAATATCTATCAAATTATTAAAATGTTATTTTATTCCCCATATAATCTTTATTAGGTCATCCATTAGATGATTTTTAGTTCATTGAAAATTTTAATAATCTACTTTCTAAGTTCTTTTTCTGTCATGTCCTCTTTGATGGTGGTTAGAGATTCAATTTTGTTGTAAGCTATTTCAGGTGGATTGTTCTCTTGATTTTTCATATTGTTAGTATTTCTACCCATCTTCTGAGATGATTCTCTCTTCTATTTTTAGATAATGGGCTTTTTTGTGAGTTATTTTTTCTTTACTGTGTGTCCTGGGTTGGGCAAATATTTTGGTGTCACTGTTTTCACTCAATTTGAACTTGCTGCTATGTCCAGTCTTTAACACAACATTGAGAGGGTATAGGATTTCCCTGTAATTCCAGTCACTTCAGAACAATGTACTGAGACTGCCCAGTTGCCATGGTGATGCCCTGTCCAGTAGGAGGTTCTGTGTCAGCCACAGAGCTATTCAGTTCTTGTCCTTAAAGTTCAGATGCCAGTTGTTGGGTGTAAAAAATTATGGGTGTAATCTGATAATCATAATCGGACTGCTCATACCTTGGTTATGCTTACTTCGAAGAAACTTTCTCAAAATAAATCCTTTTGATGTTTATACCTATATAATACATATGCTGAGCTTGTTCTGTGTCACTATCTCTCTATCAGGGTTGTAGTCAAGCACTGAGACCCAGCTTTTTCTCTGTTTGTGTGTCTGTTTGTCTTTTCTCCATTCCCTTACCATCCAGTCCAGGCACCTGAATTAGCAGCCATGTAGGTCACAGCATTCTTGGTCATGTTTTTGTAGAACATTGTTGTTTTCTTTCTGGGATTTCAGTTATTTTGCAGTTTGTTTGTTCTCAGCACTGACCCAGAGTGGTTAAACTTGTTAGAGGATTCTGTATGCAGATTTTCACTTTAGTGTTTTATTCCCTTCTTGGCTGAACAGTTTTGGTGTTCCCCTAATCTCTTTCTTGGAGTCTCAGACTATAACCTGGAATGAGGAAAGTGAAATGCATCACTGTATCCTCTAGTCCTTTCTAGACTTGGAATAAATTACTAAGGTCTCATCACACTTAGTCTTAATTTAATTGGTCTCAGTTTTCCTCCACGAGTGTCTGCCAGGCTCCTAATTTCAGAGCTCAGTTCACTTGTTTCAAGTGAAAGAGATTTTTGCTGTTCTCAACTTTGTAGACCCAATTTTCTTGTGCTGAATTACTGTTTCCATTCAAAATTTTGGAGCAGCTAGGCTAGTGAGGCTTCCTTTGAACTGCCTTGTTCCATTCTCATAATGGTACACTTGTTAAGAAGCCTTATTCCTGTCTTTCAAATTCCTTATAACAGAGCAACTGAGAAGTGCTTCCTTTCTGTATTCTACTATCTTGCTATGTGAATTCTAATTGCTTTGGAAAATTGCAAATTTTATAGCTTTTGGAGATTTGGAAATTTGGGGATGGAAATGGTTGACGCTACTTCATGCTTATGAACTGACTTTGTGACCTCTCTAGGGATCTCCTGTCATCTACATCTCATGGAATGACATGAGGCATAGTCACCTGGACCTCCAGAAAAGATGACATGGAGCCTTCCCAGTGTACCTATAAAAATGAAATGGCTCATATTATTTTACATTGATTATATTAATAGTAATCAACAGGGAAATAATCCTAAATCAAATAATAGTATATTAAATTAAAAACATTTTTATTTATGTATTTTGTTCTATCTATCAATAGCTACTAAGTGAAAGAAGCATGTGACATGTGCCTATACATGTATGTATCAAAAAAGAGCAATAAAGTATGCAAAAGTTGAAGATGTAATCAAATAACATTTTCATTATTTATGCTTGATTAACTCAGATTGAAGTAAATCAGGACACCAAAACAGCATGCAGAAAATGGCAAATTTCAAAGGTGTTTTCTATATAAATAAGTGACTGCAAGGCATTTAAACTAAATCCATGAATTTAAAAAGGAGCTGTAGGCATCATGCCACGTGTAGTCTGTCTTATAATTGTTTAGCATCTTTAAAAAAGAAAAAAAAACTTATCTGCTTCATATGAAATTATGTTCACTAACAAAAGATAAAGGATCTATATTAAAAATATAGAAATTACACTGAAATTAATACTTTGAAATTTCTTTCATCTGAGTTATTTTCTCCTCTAATTAAAAATATAAGCAGCACCAAATAAAATAAAATAAATATTTTTAGAAGAGTGATTTCATGATTCACAACATGAAAACAATTGCATTTTCAAAAACATTTTCTTTAAAACTAAAAAAAAAAATTCATTGCTTGTCAACTTCATTTAAGTGAAAAATGATTTTTTTTGTGTGTGTTTCCATTGTATGTCAGCAGACCCTGCTTGAATATCTACTTTTCATGCTATGTAAATAGCACCTCTTTTATGCTATTTTCCTCAACATTTTCTGCATTAGTCCAATCTGGAATCCTAGCAACAGACCACTTTGCTATGCTCTATTTCTGTTTTTGAGTAAATACATCTTAATTGTCAGCAGAGATTCAGACACGTTACCAAGGTTTGATGTTAGCACATTAGTGACGGAGATCATTGTTTTCTCCCTCCAAACTTAATGAAAACCTTCTTATTAAGTCACTCAATCATATATTTTAGTCAATTTAGTTTTTCCATCTTAAAAACACAATTAATATATGAATATGTTCTGTCAAAGGAGCTGAGTTATACTCAGAAAAATTATGTATACGTCCAACTTCTATCTCCTAACACATTCTCTCTCCTTCCAGTCACAATAACTGACCATGGCTGACAATTTGGTTTGTGTTAATTTGGTCCCTTCTCTATGCATTTAATAAACATAATGATGTACACATATCTGCTCAAACATTTATTTATAGATGATCATATTGTTCTGCATTTATTCTACTATGACTTGCATGTTTTCGCGTTAAGAGAATTCCTTCCATTTATTTTCATGCCAGCATCCATAGGATAAATTTACTCCGATTTAAAACTGCATACTATCAGCAGCAAAATAATAGGTAACAATTATTAAGTATATATTTATGCAAAGTACAGTCAGGAAGATTTGCATGGATGAGTCTGAATCCGCATAATCCTGTGAGTTTGATAACTGTCCTTAATCTACAGAGAAGGAATTCAACAAAAAGATTAAGTATCTTTAACAGTTAGTATCAGAGTTGAAATTGAATCTAGCCGATTTGGCTCCACAGTTTGTTATTAATAGCACACTTCTTTGGTTTCCATGCTACTTTATCATAAATGTTTGTACCATAATTACCTATTCTCGATATTCCTATTATCATTTACAATATTTTAAGTTTTTTTATAACCAATAATGTATTTCCAAAATGTTTTAAAGTGATATATATATATATTATCTATATTAAAGTGATATATATTATAAACATGTTTGTATCTGAGGTATAATTGTTCAAATAAAAATTTTTAAGCAATACTGACATGATTTAAAAAATAATTGTGAATTTAGTTTTCCTTGATACTTTTTATTACAACAAATTTGCTTTAGTTGTTCTCACTATTTTCTGTTTGTAGAGTAGGACAGAAAATAGTGAACAGAAAGCCAGGAAATTTCCTAAACTTTGGAGTAGAACAATACAAATTTCAAAAATAAGATAATATCATAATATGATAACATTGAATTTTAGGGTATTTTCTTGGGAGAAAATTTTTCCTAATTATTTTCAAATTTTTTTATTAGTTGTATGTTGGAGGATTTAGGGCCAAGCTTGCAGAGTTATTCTACCAAGTAAATAAGATGACCTTTTTGCCTTTGGTGATAATACCTTGAAAGCATGGTATTCTACAGTAAAGAATGTCACATTGGAGAGATTAAAAACAAAAACAAAAACAAAACATGATGTTTCAGTCCTTGGAGTTTCAGAGTTACCAAAGCTGAGTGAATTATAGACTTATAGTTGAGAACATAGCTGAGCAGAATAAATGTGGCACAGATAAATCAAAGAAATTTGGCAGCACATAGATGAGAGCAGGTTCTAAGAGTTAATGTTTTAGTGATTCTCAGTTTCTTTAAGAAATGGAATTGAACCAGAAATAGCTGAAAGTATATCTGGGTTCTTATACAAGGAGAATATGCTCCTAGAGTCCAGGTTGCTTTACCATGAGAGCCAAAGTTTAGCCTACCCTGACTGGGACCAAAAATGTCACAGTCAGATCTTAGATATCTATAGTGCTGCATGAGATTGGGTAAGCTGCCAGGTCATCCAGACTATCTCCCTGGCCCTAACCAGGACAAGATCACAAATTATATCCTTTGGTCATTTCTGTCTTGAATGCAACACTGTAGGAAGTGACCAGGAAGGAAAAAAACTATTGCCTCAAGGGACCACAGGTAGGCTTGGAATATTCAAACACTTTGCTCTTAGTTTAAGATTTTTATCCACAAATATTATTTATTTCTTTTAATTTTATTATATTTTTCCCTCAAAAAACAGAGAGCATAAGAAGAAATGAAGACATTATATATATATATATATATATATATATATATATATATATATATATATATATTTATTTATTTAATGGTACCAGGAATGGAACTCAGAGCTTTGCACATGCTAAGCATGTGCTCTACCACTGAGCTGTTTCCACATCCTGGCAGTCTTAATCTAAAAGAATCTGAACATTAAAAGTGTCTTCTAGTAATTAAAGACAGTTTTAGTTGAATGGATACTGTCAGCCAACAAGGCGAAGACTTACAATAAAGGTCAAAATATTACAGAAATAATAATTTTGTACAAGTTTGTGCATATATTTAAAAGTCACTTTTCCTCCATTAAATAATTTATGACAGTGGAGACTGTTTTGGGTTTAAGAGCATTATTAACAGAGAAACTGGCCAATAATAGGCCTTCAATAAATATTAGGGTGAATGATTTTTACTAAATAAGTTCATAGTTTTGAAAAGGTATTTCCACAAAGAATCTGTTTGCTTTTTAAAGTCCTATTTGTTGAATTTATATGATAGATGATATGTTAGCTTAGATGTGAACATAACTCAGTATAAACTGGTGAAGATATCTATGCAATTTTATTGAAAGATTTTCCAAATGATAAAAAGGAAATATGAATGGTTATTCTGAGACATGTTAACTGTATTTTAAGTGACACCAACTGAATATATAGAGTGATGCTATAAACTGCAGAAGCAAATGTAATTATTGACATAGATATGATGGCAAAATATTTGTATGGCAACATAACTGTTATTTTCCCAGGTGAAAATAGTAAGGCTTTAAGATAACTCTCAAATAAAGCACAGAAATCTCCAGTGAATGATGCCTATGAAATATACATTATCATCATCATCATCATTACTGATTTTGCTGAAAAATCTGTTTTGATAAACTGAGCTAATTCTTTGTCAAAGATAAATTTTTCCTTACTAGAACTTTTGTCCACGTGTCTTTACAACATACATTATGGACATGGTTATTACCCTTTTTCCTCAAAGCCTTACTAGAACTTGATACATGGTTGAAATGATTTTGAGTAGTTATACTTTGTAAATTTAAATTAACTTTAATATATATGTAAAAACATAAAAATTTTACATGTTAATGGGATACCATGTGACATTTTGATGCAATTATACCTTGTGTAATGTTTGAATCAGGCTAAATATATCTGTCTCCTCATTTATCATTTCTTTATGGAGAAAACATACAAAATTCCTTCGTCTAGTTTTTGAGGATACCATATATTATTGTTATCTGTAGTCACCCTTCTGTGCAAGAGCACACCAGAATTTTTGTTCCTATCTCATAGAATATTTATATAATTGAGTTCTCAATTTCATAATATACTTTTGTGTTATATTGTATGATGTGTATTTATATTTTAAGGCTCTTCCATGGAGTAAATTTGATACTTAAATGGTTTATATTTATCTTTTGTACTGTTATATCCATGGAACAATGTCTATATATCTGAGATAAGATATTCCAGGACATTATAAACTTTGTATGGGTGAGAAATATGCTTAATATGCCATTGAAATTTTTATTACAGAAGAAAAATAGCAAACAAATTTGAATTTCTTCATAGAGGTCAATTTCTGGAAGGTTTTCTCCAATTTTACAAACTTAGTGTTATTTTATTTTTCTGGTTATTGAAATTATTATCAGGAAGCATTTAAGGTGAGAGAGTATTCCTTATTTTATATCTACCTAGATTCTAAAACTTTAACCCACTTGTTTATATGTATGTCAAATACTAAATGACTGAATCTGATGTAGGACTCTATGCTCACAATAGATGAAAATAAAACAGCAAAAATCAAGGTCAAAGAATACTCTTCCTACACAAGACCTCCATTTACGACATTAGGCAATCTTTGTGTTTTGAAGTCATGAGGTTTGTGAATAACTCACTATATCATCACAGTGAGGAATGATACATTTAAAAACATCTTTGGAAAGATATGGGTTGTTGGTATAGAACTCTTCTAAATGTTCTGTCAATTTCTAAACAGTGTGCTTGTCCTAAATTTTTCTCATGTTCTTTATTGTCTCCCATAAAGTGACCCTGTGAGCAGAGTCCAGCTGGAGTCACCACAGGCTTCACAGTGTGATCTGCCTGACTCATTTGTTATTCATGGCTTTTGCAGGCTACTGCTCTGTAACCTAAGGATTCCCTGGGGGAGTCAATATCAGACCCACATCCACCTGAAAGCTTTTTACTCTATGGTTTGAACACATTTTTTCTTTTGACACAATGATTCTTACTTTTTATCAACTTCAATCTCAAAATCACACCTACCAAGTTTTGGAAAAATGATTAGGTTTCATTGGTCCTACTATTTTCTCCAGTTTGCTTGTAGGTCTAAATTAACTGTTTGATAAGAAATGAAGTAGTGTACCCTGAGTTTAGGCATATGGGGATTAATAAAGCAAGATGAGGAGAATTAAATCCTTAATCTGAATCATATTTATTTATCATAGCAATATAAAAATTTGATTAGCTTTTCTGAAATTGACAATTATTGAATTCCTTTCCATTGGATTGTGTACTCAATGGCAGCATTAAAGACTGTTCATTGCTATCTGGTAATTGGTATCACAACATGGTATTGTATACTTGTGTGTAATTGACAAACAAAGGATAACTTTCTTAATTCCCCAAAGAAACCTTACTTAGAGCTTGCTAATGAATTATAGATTAGTTTGTTTTGAATTTTATTCACCAACTTAAATACATACAATGGAATTTGCAGTATTAATTTAATTTTGGTGATCAAAAATAAAGATGGCTTGTTGTCAGAGAAAATTTGAAAATAAGTTTGAATGATGTTGTTTATTATTTTTAAATTAGTTTTTAGTATTACTTCAATTATTTGCTAATAATTTTCAACATTATAGAAAATGCCACAGAATATAGTGATAGATATTTCATAAATACTGATAATGTTGACATGTTTAGTAAACCAACTATTTAATCTTTGGGTTATTGGAAAAAAAATTTAATAGAAGAATGAAGGGCAAGTACAAAGAAATACATTTATTAGTTATAATTAAGCATATGGACTATTTTATCAATTCAATAATTCCCATATAACCTTTGGTGTTTTGTTAAGAAAGGTGATTAGATTTTCATATCACATACATTCAATATTTTTTCACATTGATGATTGACACCTTTGCATAAAATTAGAAGATAATGTTATATATCATTAGAAATTACTAGAAATGGAACTTCATAAAAGGATTTATAAAATATGTGATCACAAAATGTGCAACAATTTTGAAATATTTAACCAACTCTTTGTGAAAACGTTTCCAAGTATAGTTGAAAAAATTTCTTAATTAAAAAAAGTGATTTATCCTTATTTATGTAAATTAACCTAATGCACATATTTTGGGGGTAGAATTAGGGTTGAGTGGCAATGAAAACGTCTCAGACCTGATGGCATAAAAGAATAGGCTTCAGATTTATGCTTCCATATCATCTGCCATCCTGGCAGCATAATTCCCAAATCTCTCGGCAGAAAATCTTTTATTTGAAGCGAGCTTATGTTATGTGATCTTTTTCCCCCTGGCAGATGATGTGTTAAAAATGTACTATCTGGGAGATGGACCAGAGGCAGGTGCACAGGTTTTGATGTGGAAGGCTTGGCAGGTGTGACCCAGAATGGAATATATGCTCCTCAGAGGGACCTGTTGAGATCAGATGTTCATGAGAAAGACAAGGCTCAAATTATTCCAACACGCATCTAATTATTTCTAGATGTGGTATTGTGCCCTTGCTATAATTTGTAAACCAGCACATATATTTAAGCCATGTTAACAACACCCGAACTATATGGTATTTCTGGATCTATGAAAACATTTTATCATGTTTTTAGTATTTTATTGTATTTACATTATGCAATGTGAGAGAGAAAGAGAGAGAGAGAGAGGAGAGAAAACAAAATAATTGGCTGCCTAGATTAAAAGGGAAATGTGATAGTAATTAAAATTACTTGTGACTTCCTGCTGTTTAATAAGTGCCTATGTCCAGGCCTTCTGGAGTTATGTTCTCATTCTTCTCTCTCTTCTTCACACAGCCTTAGTTTTCTTTCCCAAACTCATGGCCTCTCTGCAGAACTTCCTTCTTTGATCTTAGACACAGTTTTTCGCTAGTTTCATATTTCATCTTTCTTTAGATGACAAAGAAATTCAACTTTCAGGATTTCACTGGACTTCTACCAAGTGTTTTGCTAGTATGTCACGTGGTAGGTACGTACTACTTAACCATTTTTAAAGGATTCTACAAATGAAAAAGAAGTTCACCATGTTACAAGAAAAAAACAGACTTTTCTTGTTTTCCCTTTTCAAATTTCTCAGAATTTGTTTACTATTGAAAATAAGCATAACATTGTATTATCAAATTCATTAGGACCTTGCATTTGTTCTAATATTATTTGCAAAATAATAACATTATTTGAAATGCCATATTAAAATTATAGTTCAATCATTTGTAACAAATTTTAGTAACTCTTAATAAGGAATTGCATGAAGACATTATTGAGAAAAGTTCTTGTTAGAATACAAAACACTAGCTTTTCCTTCATGATTCATACAGAAATATTTACATAAGAATTATTAAAAATAACCCCAGTGTATAATCTTTGTGCCTTTTCATTATATATTAAATTTGTATCTGCTTACTAAATAGGACAAATGTCTTTCTCTGACATTGAAATATATATGTATATATGTATATTCCCCATCCCACAAACCCTTGTGTCCAGAGCTGATTTCAACAGCTCACATGGCAAGGGAGATGCTCTGTTACAGAGGAAACCTGGACTCAGAAGCAGGTTGTCTATGAACCTAAGCATCATGCTCCCTTCTGTGGGCTTTAAGTAACAGGTGAGGGGGCAGCTGCTTTTCAAATCATTCACACACTCTCCCGGAACAAGAGGTTTTCCACATCAACCCAGGAAGCAGCATGGTGAATTGGTAAAAGGGTGTTTTAACAGTTGGTATTCAAAGATTATCTACTAGCAAATTTGAATCTATTTATACTTTAGTAAGAAATAACTTCTGTAAGGATGTTTGTTTTAGAGAATTTATTTATTTACTTATAACTCTTATGATTGTCATGAAAACTTGAATATGCTAACTTATCTAATGAAAATTAACTCCTTTGCTAATTATAACTGATGCAGTTAGTATATAAAAACTCTGTGTCTACTAAATTGGGAAAGTTCTCACACACAGTTATTTTGTAAAGTACACGCAAGTCAAAATTTACCTCCTGAATTTTAAAGATTTAAGACAGGGAATTCTCATGCTTCCACAGTATCAAATTTCAGTTTTCTGACTCTCAGTTTTCCAGATTCCATATTGGATTCATAATAAATTTGATATAGATTTGTGTGTCGAAATTGGTAAGGAAATGTATTTTTTTCTAATTAATATTTCAAAATTCAAACTTGTGACTTGCATATACAAGACTCACCAAACACAGTTATAGTTCTTACAGCAAGACTTCCCTTGTTCACTAGCATCATCCTTCCCTATCAGTTTTCAAAGGTTCTAAGGTTCTCTTCTATTCAAATACCAGTATCCCTCCTCCTTCTCTTGTCAAGTTTTCCCTTTTCTGAAGCCCAAACCAGTAGTGATTCGGGAAAAAGAACAAAATCATTCCTTTGTTGTCCCACATTTAATTCTTTTATATTTTTATATTTTTGTTTTATGTTTACTTTGTTTCTCATGTTTCCATCTCCTATTAGGACCTGGATCATATTTATACTGAGAGGAAAATAAAATTAGACAGACTTTCTACTCTTTTAATCTAAACATTCCTTAAAGTTTAGCAAGTGATAAGTAGGCGTTGTGGCTTTGATGTAAATTATGACATGATTAACTTATCAGTAGATGCTCCAGGGGCTCTTGCAGTAGATAACTAATATAGAGACAGAAGTCCAATTTGGTTGTATATAGACAAGGAAATTGGTTACTTTTGCTTGTTTTAGTTATGCAACTAGCTTGTAGAAGTATAAATTTTAGATTTATATCAATATCCTTGCATTTTAGAATATTCTAATATTGAAATTATTTTCCACTTGACACCTCCATGACCTATTATTACAGACTATTACAAAAGAACCACAATAAGAGCATCCCAAGACTCTTTTGAGTATATTTTGGTCATCGTGGCACACTCTCTTCCTTTTTTCACTCCGTAGTCTTTATCATACTAGCTGCTGTGTCCAGACATGGTGAGTGCTAACTGCTGATATTGGGCACCCAGCCATTATGTGAAATCTGAAGCTAATTTTGAGATAATTCAGTAGAAGAGAAAGTAAATTGCAGGTAAAAACCACATAAAAATTCACAAGGAAGTTGCCCAAAATGTTTATGTTCTTTTGGGTCTTTATACATGTACATGTATAAATTTCCATGCTTAAACAGCTTTGTGAAGCTTTGTGGGAATAAAATGTGGAGCATAAAATGGCACCAGACAAGTGAGATTCCTGGTTCACAGTGGTCTGGACACTGACTCCTTTCCAAGGGATTAGAGAAAGCAGAGAAAGGGTGACCAGCTCCTTGGATAGAGGATCCAGTAGAGTTCTGCTTCAAGAGATCAGTGTCTATTTCTAGAGTTTGTGGACCACGGGATACATGATAGGTTTCCCACAGAGTAGATGTGGACTTTGTGGGAGAGAATGTTCTGGAATCTTTTCTGGTAGAGCTATCTAGATAAATAAAGAGACCTTGGCAGGAAGTTCTTGGATTTGCAGTACTGGAATTAAGGGAATTGTAAGACAGATAAACTCAGTAGTGATCTGTATGAAGTGCCAAAAAAGCTTCCCACAGCAATAGAATTTCATCTTTCCCCTGAAAGATTTTCTTGGAAAGGACAAAAACCATCTCAGAAAACTTTCAGCTTAGGTGAGACCTTAGCCTGACCTATTCTTTTCCCTGCCCTCCAAATGCTAGTTACTGGAGGAACTTAGCATGTTGGTAGAAGCAAGGCAAGAAAATGAAAAAAGAAAATTCTGTTCCCCTCTCCCACAACAGGCTTTCTCCTAAAGCAAGCATAGGTAGGGGAAGTTAAAACATGGAATGCTTGGTGAAGTTTTGAGTTTTAATTATTATATGCTGTTGAGGTTTAATTATTACATTCTAGATATTTGAGATTGTCTGGTTTAATGTGATAATAGATTGTTAAATAATAGTGAACAGAAAAGGTCCACACTTGTTAGAATTGAGATCAAACTGCAGGGTAATATGATTCATACAGAATAAAATTTAATGGCTAGCAAAAGAAAATAAAATTGCATTTTGATGATGGGTCCTTGTGTTGTATTTATTCAACATACCAGCTACATATGCTTCTCTACTGTCTTTCTACACTACCTAGTAGAAAATGTATCATAACACTTGCTGCTGATTTACTTGTCTGCCTCACTTAGAAGATGAATGATAAAATGGAAACTCATTGTGAAGAAAAGCCAGTAATAAGAAAATAGTTACGCTTCATAGGAAGTTTTCTATCAGGAATCAGGCTTGCTTGAAAACAGGAAGGAAACTCTGATCTGCAGACATTTTTAGTTGGGGGAAAAAAATATTGCTTGTATTTGTCAGAACACAACCAAAAAAGAGAGAGAAATTTTATAACTACTGACAAAAATATCAAGCTTTTTTTTTTTTTGTGGCGCAAACTCTCCATAATACACAGACTTAGCCTCAAGCATTCTTCTAGCAATTGCTTTAGTTTCTCGCTTTAAGAAGACGCTCAGATTCTTTACTTGATCTTGTATTTTTGTAGCAGAGAGATTTGCCAAACTGATTTTCTTGGAAAGTTTGATGATCCATATCAAACTTACTTTGAGTTTTAATACTACTGACAACAACAAATGAGAAAACGTAAAAATCAACGACACGAAGTCTTCAACATTATAAGCAAGTTATTACATGTCTAAATCATTCTGAGTACTTGGAAATGAAACCATTTGTTAAAAGCAAACAAACAAAAAAGTCTGTCAAGTACTGTCAAATTTTCTTATTTGGAGATGAATTAATATATGGAATTATTTATTGAGATAATTAATGTTTTCTGAGGAAAGTTTGCTCTCCAGGAACGGTTATCTGTGTGTGGGTTTGATTCTCCAAGATTAGATATGCCAAGACGGAGTTAGGAAGACCAGATTTCATTAGTGATTGACACTTGTGAATAGAAGGCAAAAAATCAGCATTTAGTAGAATCAGTCAGACTGCAATACATTCTTCACAAAGTCATTTCTGAAGGAAGTTCTAGAGAATCTATTGACCATCAGATCACCTCAAATTAGGCCAAAGCGGTTAAGCAGTTACATTCCCCATGGTGCTTATTTTCAGATGAGGGCTGCCTTGGGAAGGGTGTGACATCTGCTGAGGCAGTTATCTATGGTTCTGACTGACTCACTTGCAGAAAGTTAAAAGACTATTTACTGATCATTCACCTTGCAGCTGGGCAGCAAGTCCTTTCTTAGTAAGGAATCTGGAAGTGCATTTGTGCATCTACTGCATTATCCATTACAAGTTTTGGAGATAAGGAGTTTAGCCAGAATACATATTTACTGCAGATGTTTCTGTGTATTCAACATTCTAAATGACTGAGTATCTGATTCTATGAAAATTAGGAGTCATTATTTAGAAGTTTTTATTTTTATTCAAAGAAATGCATAGAAAAATTTCCTCTAATTTTCTAAACATAAAACATGCAGGACCTCATGATATATATAAAAAAAAATGGGGTTAGCGGTCAGGTGTGGTGGCACATGCCTGTAATCCCAGTGGCTCAGGAGGCTGAGGCAGGAGGATCACAAGTTCAAAGCCTCAGCAAAAGCGAGATGCTAAGCAACTCAGTGAGACTCTGTCTCTAAATAAAGTACAAAATAAAGGGATGTGGCTCAGTGGTAGACTGCCCCTGAGTTCAATCCCCTGCCAAAAAAAAAAAAAAAATGGGGTTAGGGACATGATAATCACAAACTTCATCAGTGACACACTTAAAAAAAAATGAAGTTTAACGATGTTAAATGGGTAGGAAATGCACGAATACTACAATCAATACGGCAGTTAGTTTTGAAAAATACATAAAGCTTGTTTGTGGATGTTTCTATAAAAATTAGCTTGCAAGTTATTAAGAATTGGTGGGAATAAAGGTGACTGAAATGAAACAAAATCTAAACAGCAGATGTGGGTGGGCGTGGCTTATCTCAAGCACGCACGCATGTGCATACACACACACACACACACACACACACACATACTTACACACATTAGATGCTTCTTTACAGGGAAATGTGTATTTCAGTGCAGCTCGTTTCAACTGAGTACAGTTTTCTGCATTCTTGTACTAGTTCTCCTGGTCAGAACCCTGCATAAGCAGACTTGAAATTCTCTTTATTCTCAAATTGATACCAGCTGTCAGTTGCATTGGAAAAACTTTCCATTTCCAAAACAATTTGATAGAATAACAGCCTATACTTTTAAGAGATCTTCATTCTTTCTTCTTTTATATGAAACCATATCTAATAATATACTAGATGTCTTCAATTAACACCCACTTAATCATCGTATCTCATTCAAATTTTTGGATAGACCTGAGAGGTATATGTTATAATTCTCATAGATGAGGAGATCAACTGATGTGGCTTAAAGAAATTTCCAAATGTATTAGAATTAATCTTGGTAGAGTAGAAATAAACTCCAGAGTATCAGATTATAAAGCCTGTGTTCATTTCTCCACACTGCTATGCTTTATCTCCATTATTTAAACAAGGAAAAGCATGAGACAAAGTGTTAAAAGAAATTTCATTTTCTCCTCGCATGGTTGTACATTTTAATATAATGAGTTATTGTATTTTTATATATTATAAACATTAACATACTATTATAATTTTTATGTTTATGTTCATTCTTAGCAATTTTCAGACAGGCTACTATTTCCCTAATGACATTAAATATTTTTCTACTAAAATGGCTTTCCTTATCTACTCAATTTATATAATGCTTGGAAGAAAATGAAATAATAATGGAAAATATATGGGATTGTGAAATGGAAGAGCCTTGTAACACATATACACATTTTGCTTGATTATAAATATGGTGTATTTCACACTGAAAAAAAAACTCTGTAAAGACAGCACTTAAAACTCATTATTAATATAGTTCAAATGACAATTTCTAAATTCCTCACTTCTCATAATATAGTCTATAAAATAATGTCACTGCCTTAAAGCTAGAACAATTCATTATGTGGCTATGTGCATGACTTTAAGAAATTTGAAAGTACTACTTTTCATGCAATTTTATTCCATAACTTATTATTGAGGTCATAATTATGTTTGCTGTTTTGCTGCAAAGTCATGTCACAATTTCAGAAAACATTCCTTTCACTTTTATAACAAAGCACTTACCTAAGTGTATAATAGGGCTTTCATAAGTCCCCCTCCCCCAGAGGGGGCAGAAATTGCATTGAACTAAACTTGGGGACATTAGAATACATAATAACCAGAGTACAGCTGAGATTTCTTCTATTAAAAAATTAAATAAATGCCAGTATCATACTAATTAACACAATCATCTGAGTAAATACATACCTTTTCTTAAATATTCTGTAAATGATGATCTATTGACTGACTATAAGACATTGAAATATTTATAATATGTACTTTTAGATCTCTTCCCTGATTTCATTTTCACTGTGAATTTATGTTTTTACATTAACACGCATGGGTATAGAACATAATCTTTATAAATATATGTCATTTTGACATAATTTTTCAACAAGTCTATTGTGAGAGTAACTTGAGTTTTTAATTTTTAAATGCTTTGTTCAACACTATGAAGAACAACCACATATATAGATACATGCAAAAGTGAATCCATATTTATATTTAGGCAAAATACTTAAAAAAGAATAAAGTAAAGAAGTGTACACTTTCTTAAGCATTTTGCAATAATTTCTGAAAATATTGCCCAACACAATTTGAACATTTTTATCAGTACAAGACTATTCATTCTATCACTTCATGAATAATTATAGGTAGTAAAATTTTAAAAGTTAGATACCTTAGTTGGTTTGGTTTGTTTATTTTTTATGATGCTTGCTGTCAGTGGCAATATTTACCTTGATATTTCACCTTTTTTTTTTCTCATTCTTCCTTCCCTAAGTTTGTCTATATTGATTTGCCTATTCTGAACATTTCATGTGAAGGGAGTAATACAATTTGTGGACTTTTCTGACTAGTTTCTTTAACTTAGCACAATGTTTTCAATGTCAATCATGTTGTAACATCATTAGAATTTGACTTCTTTTATTTCCATTTATACACCATATTTGGGGTTTTTTGTCTGTTCTTTGATGTACACATTTTTCCTCCCACTTTTTGTTATGATTAATAACACTGCTATGAAAATTTCCATACAATTTTTTTAGTGTAATTGTGCTTCATTTTCCTTGGGTCTATGCCTGGGAGTTGATTAGCTAGGTTGTATCTATGTTTGATTTTACAACAACTGCCAATGTGTTTTCCAAAGTTTATGTGCCACGGTAGAATCCCTTCTGCAATGAATGAAGGTTCTAACTTCTCTACATTCTTATGAAAATGTTTAATTGTTCAATTTTTAAAATAAATTTTAGCCGTTTGGGTACACATGAAATAACATTTTGTTGCAATTTTGCTTATTATTAATGAGGATGAGTATCATTTCACGTGATACTGGATTGAATTATTTTCATTTTTACATTGAGTTTATATTGAGTTGTAAGAATTACATATTCTGGATACAAATTCCTTTATCAGGTATGTGAGTTGGACATTTTTCTCCCATTTAGCAGATCATGTTTCCATTTCCTTGATATCTTTTGAAGTGTAAAGTATAATTGTGATGAAGGTTTATTTATAAAGGTTTATTTTTTCCTGTAATTTGTGAAAATTTCACATTTAAAAAAAAAGGTTGTTAAGTAGATCAAAAAGACTTGCTTACATTGTCTTCTAAATTTCTGTAGTTTTATTTCTTAGTTTTATGTCTATGGTAAATTTTGAGTTGGTCTGTATACATGAGAAAGGGATTTATCTTTACTTTCTTTCAACTGGTAGAAAATACTTGTCTACATTTATGAGTACAATGTGATGCTTTGATACATGTATATATATCACAAGGATAAAATAAGGAGTGTAATTATTTATACCATCAAACATTTATTTTTTCTTTTTGGTGAGATCCTTCAAAATCCTTTCTTCTCCCTATTTTGAAAATAACAGTTTACTATGTCATCAGTTTACTATGCAATAGAAAGTATTTCTATCTAACTATAACTTTGTACCTTTTCCCCTTTTATCTCCCTCACCATCCTCAGTTGTCCAATCTATTCTTTATTCCATTAGTTTAACTTATTTGGTTCCAAATGTAAGTTAAATAGTACAGTATTTGTTTCTTTGTCTTTCACAACATAATGTCCTCTACATTGTCCATGTCATTGCATATGACCTAATTTTCTGTTTTTAAGGCTGAATATCATTCCATAGTGTGTACAGACAACATTTTTTAAAACCATTCATGTCTTGATGGACACTTAAGTTGCTTCCATATCTTGGATTGTAAATAATGCTACAGTGTACATAACAGTGCAGATGGGTCTTTGGCATACAGATTTCAGTTCCTTATGGGTGTAGTCTCTGAAGTGGAATTGTTGGATCATATGGCAATTCTTTTTTTTAGGTTTTTGAGGAACCTCCATACCAATTTACAAAATTTGTGGATTTATTTACAATTCCACCAAAGTCTATGAGGTTTCTTCTATGGTATTAAGCATGTAGCAAAAATCTATAGTAGATACCCTATAAATAAAAATCAAAGAATAAAAATGCACTGCTAGAAAAATCACTTCACCATAAAGCAAGACAATAAGAAAGGAAAAAAAGATATATAAAGCAATTAGAAGATGATTAACAAAGTAACAGTAGTAATTTTTAATTCTCAATAATTACTGTGAATGTAGGTGAATTAAATTTCCAGTTAAAAGATATGGAGTGATACTTCTGTGTGTAAGCACACACAGAAGGAAAGTAAAGAGATTGAAAGGTATCCTACGCCAAAAATAAAAAAAATAAAAATAAAACAGGAGTAGCTACACTCGTAGTAGCAGTATCAGACAAAATGGACTCTAAGTCAAAAACCTGTTAAAAAAAAGACAAAGAAGAACATTATTTAAAGATAAGGGTCAGTTCAACAGGAAAATACAGTATTTACCTATATATGTTCTAATAATATTGGAGCACAAAAATATTATAGATCAAAAGGTAGAGATTGGTAGCAATACAATAATTGTTAAGTTCTCTAACACTTCACTTACAACAAAGAACAGATCATCCAGAAAGAAAATTTTAAAAAATAGTCAGGCATGGTGGCCCATACTTGTAATTTGAGAAGCTGAAAAGACTGAGGTGGGAGGACTGCAAGTTCAAGGCCAGCTTCAGCAACTAAATGAGGCCCTAAACAAAATAAAAAATAAAAGGGTCTGCGGTTCCATTCTTAGTACCAAAATAATAATAATAATAACAATAATAATAATAATAAATATACTAAATTTAAACTGTACTCTAGATCAAATGGTGCTAATGGACATTAACAGAACATTCCATCCAACCATTAATGAATCCACATTCTTTACTCTTTTCTCACCTGTACACAGAAAATTTCTCCAGGACAGACCACATTTTCCAAGATAGGCCACAAAACAAGTCTCAGCAAATTTAAGACGATTAAAACCATAAAAGCACCCTTTCTGACCTTCAATTTTAAAGATAAATTAAAAATTTCTTGAGACAAATGAAAACACAAATTACACACACACAAAAAATGGAATAGAGTGAAAGCAGTGCTCAGAAAGAAGTTTATAGCAGTAAATACCCATATCAAAAAAGAACAAAGGTCTCAAGGAAACAACCTACATCACACCTTAAAGAAATAAACAACAACAACAAAAAAAAAATCAATCTAATATTAATTCAAGAAAGGAATTAATAAAGGTAAGAGCAGAAAAAAATTAAATAGAGATTAAAATATAATAAAGATAAAAACATTTTTTTAAAAAACATAAAACAACTTCATTTTTTTGTATGTGGTTATCCAACTGTCACAGCAAAATTTGTTGAAGGGCTTTTCTTTCTCTATTGAGTTATCTTGGGACTGTGGTCAAAAATCAACTGCCCATCAACATGTTTATTTATGGATACTGCTTTTTAATTGTAATATTTTATAAGTAAAAGTTTTAAAATCAGCAAGTGTAAATATCCCAACTTTGCTCTTTCTTTCAGTTGTTTGGGTTGGTCAGAGTTCTTTGCAATTACATATGAAGATTAGTATCCATTTTCTGTTTAAAAGGCAGCTGGAATTTTGAAATGAACTCTTTTAAATCTATAAATCAGTTTGTGCTATACTGCAATCTTAACAATATCAAGTCTTCAGATCCCTGAACCCAGGCTGTCTTTCCATCTATGTACATCTTCTTAAATTTCTTTTAACAATGCCTATTTTTTTCCTTAGGTTTAAGTATATTACATCTCCAAGTTTCACCACCTTGAAAAAGTGTCTTGAATTTCAGACGATACATAGTTATGTCTGGGGGTAGTGACTCAGGTTCAGTAAACTTTGACTAAGAAGTGAAATGAGTCACCTGTGCATAGGCTGTTGGTGGTATCTGGTTGGACAACTCTGCCTAATAAACGAGGGGATAAGGAATGAGAAGAATTGGTGCTTACACCAATTTGTGTTTTCACCAAATATGTCCTGAGTACATCTGTCTCTGAAAAAGCTGATATGGCAAAGGAAGAAATAGCAGGCTTTATTGCTAGTGAGTAAAAAGGAAAACAAGAGGAGTTATTATTTATATATACTTAGTCCCAAGATACAGTAATCAAAATTGTATGAAAACAACTTAAGAATTAACAAATATATATTAGTAAAAAATTAAAGAATCTCTGGAAAATTATACCTGAGGCTTTAATATATGATACTTTAAAGTGTTCATTTTAGAAAGAAAAAAATGGTTTATGCAATAAAGTCATATGGACCTAACTGACTATTGTTATGAAAGAGAATGATTGAACTCTATTCTGCATTTCAAACAGACTTGTTTAATTTGAGTGATATTTCCATAAGCAAGGCAACAAGCCCGGAAGCCAATAAAAAACAATTCAGAAAGAATAGGCAAAGATTTATACCTCACTCAAATAATGCTAAATTCTTTATAAAAGGAAACCCATATACAAAACTCTAAAAAAATTTTCTAATGAGATTTTAAACATCCATAGCCAAATATATACATGCACTGTATTTGAATTTGTGAAAGCAAAAAAACCTCCCCAAATAAGTGTTCATGTAGACTATATAGCAAATTTTTATAAAATGCATACCTTTGAGTGTTTTTGTGTATGCATATGAATAAAGTATGTCATAATTTTTCATTTAAAAATGAACTTAATGTATTAAAATATCATAATAATTACTTTAGCTGCAGCAAAAGTCAAAATAAATTTGGAAAAATATAATAGACTACAAATTCTGTTTAGAAATATTTGTCGTATTTGAATTTTGGAAAATTTTTTGCAACTAAAGGTAATATTTGAGAAAATTACTTCCTAATTATTGTAGATCTCTAAATTTCAGTTGAAATCAATATTAAAAATTCTGTAAATAGTAAATAGTAGAGAGTACAGAAATAGGCCCTCATATAAATAATCTCTGATTAAGAGAGAATTGTTACTGAAGGGAGAAAATCATCATTTTTCAGTAAGCATCCCTACCTCACGTAATATGAAAAAAATCAACTCTAAAGAATTTGCAGATCCAAAATAAATATACATGCAGTATTTTAGAAGCAAACATCTTTATAATCCTATGATATGGTGTCTTTTCTTAAGTTGTATGCATAAAGCTTCATATCAAAATAATTTATTGAACTAAAGTAAGATCAATCTTTTCTAATATAAAAGGTCATAGGGAGCTATGAGAGTAGGAAATACAGTTTGCAATGTCATGTATTGGCAAATGACTTGTGAGAGTATGTATAAAAACCCCTAGAATTTAATAAGAAAAATACCGAAATCCAGTAGACAATTCGCATTTCAAGTCACCTGACTTGAAAATTATGTAAAAATAAACAGACAAAAACCAAAATAAATGCCCCAATGATCAAAAAACATAAAATAAAAGTGTTCAAATTAATCTTCAAGAAATTGCAAAATTTAACTATAGCATGCTAGCACTGACATTAAAATGAAACAAAAGCCACTGCCAAATGTTGGTAAGGTTGTGAGAATATAAATTCACAATATGACTTTAAAAAACTTTTTAGCATTATTCACTCACAGTGATTATTTTAATAAACCTGGCTGGTATACTTCTAAGTATATACCGAATAGAAATATATACATAAGTTCTCTGAAATTTATTTGTTTAAATGTTCATAGCAGCACTAGATATAATAGCTAAAACCCAAAGCATCTATATTCCCATCAACAGAGGAATACATAAAAATCATTCTATATTCTTACATGGAATAGTAACAGAATGAGAATGAGCACACTGAAACTACTCTAATTGGATGACTCTCTAATACAATGTTGCATGAAGGAAGCCATATACAAAAGAGTTCATAAGACTGTAAGAGTCTACTTGTGTATATTTCCAAGACAAAAGAAGTGCTAATATCTGTTTGAGATCCTCATTTCAATTCTTTTCGGTATATACCCAATAGAGGGATTGCTAAATCTTATGGCAGTTCAATTTGTAATGTTTTTGGAAGTTCCAAACTGTTTTTCATAGCTATCATGGTGCCTGCACCAATTTGTGTTTTCACCAAAAGTACACAGTTGCTTTAATTTTTCTAGATTATCACCTATTGTTTGTTTGATAATGACCATCTCAACAAATGTGGTATAAATAAATATAAACAAAATCTAATTCTGGTTTTCATTTCCATTAAGATTAGTGATATTGAACTTTTTTTCCCCTATACTATTGTCTATTTGTCTTCTTTGGAGAAATGTCTATTTGAGTCCTTGTTCTCTCTCTTTTTTTTTTTTTTTTTTTTTTCACAAGGGTTGAACTCAGGATACATGACCAATGAGCCATTCCCACCCTTATTTTGTATTTTTATTTAGAGACAGTATCTCAGTTGCTTAGTGATTTGCTTTTTGTTGAGGCCGGCTTTGACCTCGAAATCCTCCTGTCTCAAGTCTCCCAAGTTGGGGATTGTAGGTGTGCGCCACGACAGTCGGCACTTCTTCATTTTTTAATCATGTGGTTCTTTTGTTTCCCAGTACATTTCCTTGTCAGAATACCTACAGTCTTGACACGACCATATCTCATCCTGTATCTGTATGTGGATACCCAGTTTTCCAAACATCATTTGCTGGTATCCTTCTCCAACTGGGTGTGTTTATTACTTTTGGTAAAGTCTGATGACCATATATGTGTGGATTTATTTCTGGCTTCTATTTCTTTGTCTCTCTGTCTTTATGCAAGTACCATATTTTTCTGATTACTATACCTTTATAATTTATTTTGTGATCCATAAGTGTTATGCTTCTAGTTTTGAAAACTAACAGACTGTAAGCAAACAAAGAAACAAAAAGCAAAAGAAGCATCCTCATGGTTCAAAATGGTGTTCAAAGTAATCTTCAAGAAATTGCATACTTCAAAACATTTAAGCTAAGCTTTTTCTTTTTTAAAATAAAATATTTATTTTTTTAGTTTTTTTAGGTGGACACAATATCTTTATTTTATTTTTATGTGGTGCTGAGGATCAAACCCAGTGCCTCCCATATGCCAGGCGTTCAAGCTACCACTTGAGCCACATCCCTAGTCCTTAAGCTAAGCTTCTTCATGTGATGACCATAAGACAGACCTGATAAAGCTATCACTTGATGTTGATGCCATCATATGGATATATTTAGTTCATGAAAAGTCATCCACCTTTGATTTATAATGTGCTTCTTTCTATGACTCATTCTTAAGTAAAACATTTAAAAATTATTATTAATTTTGACCCAAAGTGATTCTGGAAATATAATTTGTTCATATACCTAGTTAAGCATGCAGAGGGACTAGAAGACTCCAGATATAAAAGGAAAGATGGAAAATTTGGAACTATAATCCTATAAGCATAATTCAAACTCAATCTTCTAAATAAATATAAATTTATTTATATTTATTTATATCACAAATCTTCATTTTATATAGTGAAATTAAGGGGAAATATGTGTCCCAGATTAGTCTACTATCTCTTTTTGTGCTTAGTCTTTCCAGCTTTCTGATTGATTCATAAATCTTTATGTATCTTTTAAGTATAATGCCATCTTTTCATTACTTGTACCACATCTGCAGCAAGACTATCCATCAGAGCAGCAGATGTGCGTTTAAACAATGATCAAAATGTAGGAAAGTAAAGCATAAATAAAGAGATGGTCTTGTCATATAAGAGCTCTTACATCAAAACAATTTTTTTAAGAGAAAGAGTTTCTAATAATAATTTCATCTTCTAATCTAAGGGGAAAATTCCATTTGCTGTTCTAGCAATGGATACAATTTTCAGTCTGACTTCACATTAAGGCTGCAGTGAACAGATTCTTTGTAAAGATGAACTTCAGGAATTCATTTCTCAGACCAGTCATAAAAAAAAAGCCTATCAAACTTCACTGAATTTAAAATAACAGTCACTCGCCTGATAATCTGTATTTAAAGTGATGTGTTGTATAGGTTTTTCTAAATCTGATGATCCACTTAGGTCAGTAATCCTGGCTTTATATTTCACTACTAATAAGGCTGAGAAATTGGATAGTGATAGTCTTTCAGATCCAATCTGGAGTAAATAGATGTAGGGATTTTCTGAATCTCCTTAGGCATTTAAATTCAACTTCCATAAAAAAACTCATCAATATTTTCTATTCTAATAGTTATTAGTATATGCATAAGATTTCCCATAAGTCCCTTGTTTTTTTTTCCAAGAACAACTCTGCAAAATAAATTCTTTGGACTTCTAATTTTCTTTAAAGTATTAGTGGGTATTTATAATTAAAGAGTCATAATTTGTTTTAGAATTATTAGGAAATTGAACCACTGGGTTTTAAAATCTTAAATGTTAATTTTAAGTAGCTAGAAAACTATACTTGTTTTTAATGTGCTATTTTCAGACAAAATATGCTGGGCTAAAGGAATAAAACTATGCCCACACAGATTAAATAAATAATAAATACCAGTGTAGAGTGATAAACAATAGCTCACACCTATCATATTCCAATCAACTCTAGGTTATATCTGGACTATTGAGTAGATCTATAGCATGTAGGGCTCTCTCCATCTCAGAGTGTTTGCACATTCAGCTCTTTCTGAACTGACCATCCAAATAATATCTTTTTAGCACACTCTCTCCATTGTGTGTGTGTGTACTTACTCTTTCCCATTATATATATATATATATATATATATATATATATATATATATATATATATATTTAAATATATATAATTCATAAAACATTGGACAAAAGAGGATCAATATACCTCCTTAAAAATTCCTTTGTTTGCAGATCTGAGATCCAGCCTCTCTCCATGTCTACTCCCTTGTTTTCACAGCAGCTACCAGACTGCTGAAATAGTTTTCTTTCCTTACTCTAACCCTTTCATTCTTCCACCCTGTTTTCTACAGTTTATACAGCAATCTTAAAGAAAAGTGAATGCTTGTCTTTAGTTTTTTTTCATTGTACTTAGTATAAAATCTGAGTTTCTACTATAGGTCTTGTGTAAATAATTATAATAAAGAGAGACACAGACAAGGTGCAGAGCCTGGGAAGGTGGCAGAGTGGCTCCTTATCCAAATGGCCACTTTTACTTATACTAATAGGTTACATTAGGTCATTAGTACCAAAACCACATTATTGTTTATTGTGTCAGTAAGGTTGCTTATTCTGCAGTTACATGTCATAGTTACAATATGCAATGTTAGGAGCTTTGTGCAGTTCTCCAGAAAGTCCAGTGTCTGAAGTTACTGTTAGGCAGGAAGCTCCAGGAGCACTCCAGATTGATGAAACATTGTAGTTATCTAGCAAACAAGTTCCCAGGAGCTATGTGCCTACAATCAAGGTCAAAGCTTGAGGAGGGTCTAACACAGAGGCATCTCAGGGCATTGCCATACAAACAAGCTAGACTCAGCACATATATTAGCTATATTATTAATTCCTAAGAGAGATTACAGGGCATTTTAAGGGTGGGAAACAGGGTGCAGGTTACACCCCAGGAGTTTTCTCACCAGGGGAACGCTTCCCAGTACATTTCCAAGTCAGAATCTCTGAAGTCTTGACACGACCAGGTCTCATCTTATATCTGTAGTCTACCCCTAGACACTGTTTTTTGAATTTCTTAAATATACCTTGCTTTTTTCTGTGTTAGACTGTAACACAAGTTTTCCTCTTTCCATAGAGGTCCTCCCCAGTTTTCTATGTGGCTGATGGTGCCACCTGAAGGTTTGTGTTTTTGTCAACATCTCAGAGGTCTTTACTGGCCTAAAATATCTAAATATTCTCGTATTTGATTCTCCATCTCAGTACTATATTTGTTTCTTTCATAATTCTAACAATGAGTGGGAGGAAATGGTTTTTGCTAACTTTGTTTCTGTCAGTTACAAGAGAGCAAGTTGTTCAGCAGTGCACATTCCATCATGAAGGAACTGCCAGAAACATTGCATTGCTTGGCTGTTGAGGGTGAAGAGTGCATTGATCTTCCTCCCTCTACTCCATTACCCAGAAGATTGTATGGGGAAAATTAGATGTTCAAAACAAAACTGTAATAAGGACTGATATGGCCAGATATGTTGGTACATTCCTGTAACCCCAGCAGCTCAGGAGGCTGAGGCAGGAGGATTGCCAGTTCAAAGATTGCTTCAGCAAAAGTGAGGTGCTAAGCAATGCAGTGAAACCCTGACTATGTGGCTCGGTGGCCAAGTGCCACTGAGTTTAATCCCTGGTACCACCTAAAAAAAAAAAAAAAAAACTTATGTAGACTATGAAAATCAGAGTAGTCTGCAAATAAAGAACAGAGAGAAAGCTTCTGATTTGCTTCTGTGCTCAGGGAAGGCCTTAATAGGAAATAACTCTTAGATATGAGATCTGCACAATGAGTAATGGGTAGCTATACAAAGAGAGCTTCAAGGAGAATTTGTGTAAAGCACATGAAACCTGAAAGAGGTTGACATTTTAAAAACAGTAAGAAGGTGTGTATGATTGAAGTGCAATGATCTAGCAAATAATCCATTCATTCTTTCATAGAAGTCAGTAGATACTTACTAAATGCCTACAAGATTCCTGGCACTGGTATTTGACTTGGTATACTTCATTGAACACCATCAAGAAAAATCTCTACCCTGTGTAAATTATACTAGAGTTCTAATGAATAAAAAGTAAATTGTGATACTTTATAACAGAATAAGTATTTAAAGACAAATAATTTCCAGTACATCTTCTGATAGTCAAAAATGCCTCAAGTTTTTCATTATAACAGATATAACAGTCTTCATATATGACCTAATTAGTCAGAAGAAGTCTGCAACCAGAACATGGATTTACTAATTCATCAGCTCACCAACTCATTTTAAAGAAAGGAACAGTTTCTGAGTTGTAAGTATTTCCCAAATTATCCAGCCTAATTGATGAACTAACTTTTTTTTACTATTCTACTTAACTTATTATTCAAAGAAATTAAGTACAGTATAACATGTTGATTTCTGTTTTATTTTCCAAGGGCTAAGAGACTGGAGATAATTTCAGGCTTATCTTTTAACACAGGAGTTGAAAGATAGTGTTTTGTTTTGTTTTCTTTTTTGTCCTGAGGATTGAACCCAGGGGCACTTTTTACCACTAAACTAAATCCCCACCCTGCCCCTTTTCTTAAGGGTCTTGCTACATTGCTGTGGATGACCTTGAACTTGTAATCATCCTGCCTCAGTCTCCTGAATTGCTGGTTTTGCAGATGTGCACCCCACTTCCAGTGGACCCCCCAAATCTGATACTATACTGAAGGAGTCTTTAAAAATAGTACTGTACAATCAGAAAAATGAGAAATTATACCCCATTTGATTCAAATGTATGAATTGTCAAGATCGTTGTACTGTCATGTGTAACTAATAAAAAAAAAGACAAAAAAAAATTAGAAAAACATAGTACTTAAGGAAGAATGAGAGAATTCACCTTAGGTCTACTCTGCTTATAATACTGATACACCTTTTATTAATTAGTTCTATACTCAAAAGACTAATTGAATATAGATGAACATTCCATTTATTACATAAAACCAGTAAGGCTTGCTTACTTGCCTTGTTGGAGGGTTGATTTTTTTTTTTTTTTTTTTTTTTGCGGGGGATGGGGGGTGGGGGGAGGCAGATTGAGTAGGAACCTAAAACCCTTTAGAGAAAAGACTAAAAACTGAATAGCAAAATATATTTTAGGTTGTAAGCATGGGAAATATTTTGTTTTTATTATTTTGTGTTGTAATCATCTTTTTTTTTCTATTTCAACCAAAGGCAAACAATTATCTTGATCAGGAAAAAGGGATGTCGAACTATAGCATTCCTGTTCAAAATGTATCTAGAATCATCTTTTTGATCAAAATCACACCTGTATTAACAACATGAAGAAAATGTGTATTTACCTTCTATCACATTCTACTTAACCCTATCTCTTTCTAAATTATGAAAGTTAGTTTGTGAGTGTCATAAAAATCAGATATAAATGTATGGCCCTGAGAAGGTATAATATAGAGTGTTAGTGGTTTTGAAATTATAATTTGATTTTAGGTTTTATTACTGGAACTATAATCTTTAGAATAAGGGAGATGATGATCCTGCTTCACTGTTCACTGTTCCTATTACCATTGGAATACTATATTCAGTTTGGGAGAGTGCTAAGACAGCATTGGAAAATTGTAGATTATTTACAGGATATACTCAAGATCATCATGGGGTGTATTAGTTAACTACATTAACATTTAGATTCCAAGCTGTATAACTGCAGCAATGTGATAATTTATCTCCAGCTCTCATGATTCCAAAGTGGAAATTTGATTCAATTTCACACATTTACTTAGAGACCCACATTGACAGCAGCCTGATGTTTTCAGTATTTGTGGTACATGGTCAACGTGGACATTGTATCTTAAGCAGAAAGGGTAATGCACAGAGGCAAAGTCATAGATTTTCATGAGTCCAGCAATAGATACAGATTCCAGATGTCATGAAATCAGAACACTGAGAGATTTCTGTTCTGCAGTTGCGAAAGGCTCTATGGATTATCCAGATGTGGAATATATTAAAGGAGAATGTTGCTTGACTGAAAAAAGAGACACAAAGTATTTATAAAAGGGGAAAGACATAAGCAGAAAAGTTGAACTTTAAAATTTCAAAATTTGTTAATTTTGTTGAAATCAAAATCAGATTATATTTCTTTATGGGATCTGTTCAGGGAAGTTTCATGACATTTAAAATCAAATGCCATGTGATCACTATAACTTTAATAACTAATATTATCTTTCTCTTCCTCTTAACATACTTATTCTCTATTATATTAGGATGCCAAGTCCTAATATGAGCCTCTGTACTTAACATTTGGTATTCTGTTAGCTATTCTGGTGTTACACAATGCCTCAAACTTAAGTGAAGAGTATTTGTAAATGTCGCCCCAGTATTACCATTCCCCCAACACATACACACAATATTCTGTTCCATCTGGTAACTGCTGCTTGAAATGTATTAATACAAGACAGATGTTCCCCATTTATCTCGTATATAGATATCACCAAAAATTCTTTTCCTTATAAATGAGACAATTTTTAGCCTAAATGAACTAGGGTTTAAGTGATATCTGTCCTCCTCTATACCCCCAGACCACTTCCGCCAAACATAAAGACACCTAACAGTTGAAACAATTGAAGACAATCTCTAGGAAATCAGGTATAAAATTCTAATGCAATTCATGTTCTGGGTTTCAGTAGTCCCTCAGAATAGTGCTGTGCCATCCTTTCTCTAAATTTTGCTATATGGGTCAGGTTTCATAAGAAGGGTTTTGTTTTGTTTTTTAAAAAAATTCCTGAATGAGAAAAAAACATAAAAGAGTGATAAAAGAGAATTTGGTGCTTAGAAGTCCTTACTTGCCTCTATATAAACTGTAAGAGTTTGGGTATGTAGGATTTTATTATATCACATTGGATCAGTAATTTTTCAGAATATGGAAGTGAGTTCTCTCATTAGTGAGTAAAAAAGATAAACATGCAGCTACTCCCTGTGTACATGGCAATGTGTCTGTTAATCAAATATGTGTTGGTCCATTAAATTTATTAATGGATAGCACTGGGACACATTACAATTCTCAACAGGACTTGGAACTAATACAAGGGAGCACAGAGTTAGTAAATAGAAAGTAAACTAAGAACTAAGAATGTTTCATTTGTTAGGAAGTATGCTACTCTGCAAATGGAATTTTACCAGATAAATGTGTACTGAAAATAAGTTCAAGAAAATTTAAAGGCATACTAGATTTTTTGAGCTCCTATTTGCCTTGCTTTTACAGAAAGACTGAGTTGACTCCAACTTTCTTTTGTATAAATGTTTGCAGTTCATTTTTTTCTGAAAAATTTGAAAGTTTTCTGTTTTTCTTAGAGAAACTATAGATTATTAGTGAATTTTCTGGTATTAACAGCCTCAAGTTGTTCTCTGTCACCTGCCTCATAGACATGCTGTCCTTCATTTATGCAGACGGCACAGATGACCCTCTATCAGTAGGATGTTGCATCAATTAATGGCACATAATCGAGAAATAACAGATTGGGGTTAGGGGTGCACTCTGTGAGTAGAGAACAGAGTTTTCCCCGTCACAAGTATGCTGGTCCATATGGAAATTAACTACGTGACCTTGGCTTTATTACCACCAGGATCTAATTGAGCTAACCGTCTCTGTCACATAATGTCATATAAATAACTAATATTCTTGTCATTATCACCCCATGATATCTATTAATGCTATAAATCTCTGAGTTTCACTCTTCAGATAATACCGATTCTAGGATAAAATTCCTCATGGAAACCAGAGTTTTAAGACGAGACCAGATTCCCCGCTTCAACAATTTCCTCTGGGTTCTCACAAATTTTAGAGAATAAAACCCAGGGACAATCATGAAAGGGAAAAGTAAACTGAGCAGGATTTATTTAAGTGAGAAGAAATAGAACTCCCCCCATGCAGGAGAGGGCCTGATACCAGAAAATCCCATTTTGGAGTGCAAGTTTAGGAATGTATATATGTTCTGGGCAGAGCATGAATCAAATCTATGTAAAATAACTATTGAAAAGGTATCTTGGCTACCATCCAGGTTCACTTCCATCCTCCTTCTTGTAACTTTCATCTGGGTTCACCCTCACCTTCTGTTTTTCCACCTCTGGGACAAAGGAGTTGACTGGAGGTGTCCCCACAGGTGAGCCTCAAGGTCTTTCACATTAGAAATAGGCTTTGCTGGTGCTCATTAATATATCTACTGGTTAGCCTCCAGGTGTGGTTGAATGGGGCTCATTATCCTGACTGCCTAGTCATTTTGCTATCTATTCTACTTAACCCTCATTCATCATAATTTTTTTTTTTTTGGTACCGCAGATTGAACTCAGGGGCACTCAACCACTAAGCCATATTCCCAGCCCTATTTTGTATTTTATTTAGAGACAGGGTCTCACTGTGTTGCTTAGTACCTCGAGTTTGCTGAAGCTAGCTTTGAACTGGCAATCCTCCTGCCTCAGCTTCCTGAGACGCTGGGATTACAGAAATGTGCCACTGCTTATCATGATGATTTTAAATATGTCTTCATGAAATATAAACTTATGATTGTCCTAGAACTACTTAAAGACTTTTTAAAGTTTTAATTATTAAATCTAATTGTAAAAGTTAGTAAAACAGCAGGTGTTTCTGAATTCTAGTTCCTAAGAGGTAGTGCATGATACTTGCTTCTTGCTAGAAGAATAATAGCAATCACAAATTTGGCTTTATGAAGACATAGCATCTTTTTCTCGCTTACTGAAGTAAGAAATAAGACACAGGCATCACCATGAATCTTACCAAAGAGGCAGTCCAGCCAGAATGCTTCTTTTCCCCTGTAGGCAGACTGATGAGAAATGAGAATCTACTCAGCAAACTTAGTGAGTCCCTAAGCAACTTTGCAAGACCCTTTCTATAAATAAAAATATATAAAGGACTGGGAATGTGCCTCAATACTTGAGCACCCCTGGGTTCAATACTCAGTACTAAAAAAAAAAAAAAAAAAAAAAAGTGAGGATCCTAGAAAAGATAGAGAAAAAGCTCCAGTGGGGAGAGGGAAGAATGCAGGGCTGCCACTCCTCCTGCATTCTTTTGACAGGCAGGCCTGGGGAAGAAAGGTGGGCCAATATTATATTCTTTTCTTTGCAGACTGTACCTTATTTGGTAAGATGCTTAGCAGTTTACATGGTAGGATTTCATTTTATCTTCCAGGAATGTCTGAGTCAAACATTATCTTTGAAAGTAGAAGAGGTGTCAGGACTCAAGTTAGTTAACTTTCTCCCAGTTACAGAGATATGAAGTGAGAAATCATAATCCCAAATTCATGGCTGATTCCAAAGCCTATATTCTTTGTTTCTATAATTTACTGCAAATAGTTCACCATGATACATAACATAACAGCTGGATGCCAGCAGATAGAAAAAAAAAAACTGCTTTAATTTTTGAGTAATTTTGTAACTTCATATTTTTAAAAATATGTTTTAAGATGCTAATCAGCTTTGCAAATACAATTTCTGGTTCCCTTTCTTTTTTTTTTTTTATTTTTTAGTTCTCAGCGGACACAACAACTTTGTTGGTATGTGGTGCTGAGGATCGAACCCGGGCCGCACGCATGCCAGGCGAGCGCGCTACAGCTTGAGCCACATCCCCAGCCCCTGGTTCCCTTTCTTTATCCACACTTCATTTTCCTTATTTACCTTTCATTTTCCCACATGCAGCAAATCCAGAGACAAGTGTAGGAAGGACAGATGTTATTTGTCCCAGTACTTAGTATTGTGCCAAATATTTATTCTTCATGCTATGTGTACAATTTTATCCACCTATCTGCCATCTATCCATCTATGCATCTATAACTTCTAAATATACCTTTGGTAAGAGCTTAGCATTGGGGGTCGATTAATTCTGCTGTGTACTGTGACATTACCAATAACCAATATCCTTTTGACTGGTAATTGGAAGAATCCAGAACTTTTTATAAAACCAGTCTCAGTATGTCTATCTTCAGGTAATCCTCCTGCTCTCAGTTTTTCAAGTAAATTGTGTTTTTAATAAATTCCATGTCGTCACTGGTTTTTAGTTTAATTATTGTAAAAGTTAAGTCTAATGCACTGTGCACCTTGCTTTTTTATACCTGAAAATGATGCTTATTACTCATCTTCCTGGGCTCTCCCTGAACTTTCCTGTCACAAATTCCTTTCCCTTTCTGTGGGTTCAGGAAGCATTCACTCTTCATTAATGTCTGAAGTATGAAGCTACTCAGTAAAGATCTTAATTTTCTTTTTCACTTCTATTGTATCCCTTAAATTTGTAACAGTTCTGTGTCATATAATATTTCATTTCCTCTATTTTCTACTATTTTTCTTGTTATCTATGCATTAAATGTAAAGAATTTCATTTCTATGTTATATATTTATTCTGGAATATTTCTTGACATAAAGTGGATATAATATGTACTTATACAATGGATACCACCATGAACTTTTTTATATCCTTAAATCATTTAAACATGATTGCAATATGTTGCCAAAAATAACATCTACAAATAAGAATGCTACATACAAAAAGGCACCTAATCTTGGTACCATAAATCTACACCGAACTTGAAATTATGATATAGTCCTTAACTAATTATTGCTCTCTCCATTTTCTGTGTGTCAAAAACACATATATAATTTATGTGCTTAAAGAAAGTTTCTGGGTGTGACACTGTCTCAAAATAAAAAGGACTGGGGATGTGGCCAGCAGGTTAAATGCTATTGTGTTTAATCCATGGCACCAAAAATAAAAAAGTTTCTGAGTTTTAAAATAATTTTTTTTTAATTCTCAGCTAAATACTATTTTGTCAAATTTCTTCCTTTTCTGTTATCAGATTTCACCTCCTCATCTGCACTGTTAGATTGTGATCATTTTGAGAAAGTAATTTCTTAACACTATTTTTTTTTTACACTTACAGAAAATGAACTAAGTCACATAGTTGTCTGTTCATCTTGGAATTAACAGTTCTCAAAATATATCTCATTTTTCTACTGCTTCCTCAAAGCTTTATTTTTGCTTTTTTTATGTTTGATTTTTTTTATGTTTGAATCATATACATATCATTTGAATTATAAGCATATAATTGTTTGAATTTAGGTATGAGGTATCCCCACAAAGCTCCTGTGTTAATTTAAGAATCTTCAGTTGTAAAATGATTCAACTATGAGAGCTAAATCTTAATCAGTCCATCCTAGTTTGCATGGACTAACTGGGTGTTAACTATATAGGTGGGTGGGGCTTTGTTGGAGGGAATCAGTCTCTAGGAGAGTGCCCTGGATGGCTTCATCTTCTCTGCAACTCTTTCCTTTTGCTTTTGCTGCTTCCTGCCTGTGCATACCCCTTGCTCTCTTCTGTTTCCTGGCTTTCGCCCCATGGTGTTCTGCCTCATCTTGGACCCAAAGCAATGGAGCCAATGGACCATGGACCGAACATCTGAAACTGTGAGTCCAAAATAATTTTTTTCCCCCTCAAAGTTGTTCTCAATCAGTATTTTGTTCACAGAGACGAAAATGTAACAGAAATTGTTATTGGGAAGGAGGGTCTTTGTTGTGACTAATATAACTGTGTGGTTAAGAAGTCTTTGAAGCTCTTTTGAGGGAGGAGTTTGGAAAAGTTTGAAGAGGCAGGTTGGAGAAGTCTTAGAATTTTTTTTAGCATGGCTTAATGGGTGAATCTGGTGGAGATTGGAAGACCAGAATGCAGAGACTAAAACCTTTGTTCTGTTGGGAATTGGACTAGGGGCCACTCATGTTAGACTCTGGCAAAGAACTTGTCTATGTTTTATCCAGATCCTGAGACTTTGTGTGAGGCTGAATTTAAAAGACATAGACTAACAAATAAAAAAAAAAAGTGATGGACTAATTAATCTGGCAAAGGAATTTTCATGACAGCCCAACATTCAGTCAGCGGAATGGATTTTGCTGGCAACTTTTAGTGGGGATTACTGTGAGAATTGGAAGCAAAAAAGCAGATTTTAAAAAGTTGCAGTTTGACCAGAAAAGTACATCTCAAACAGGGCCAAGAAAGGTGTGGTTGTTGAAGAGATTATAGCCATTGAAGAGATGTTGATAAGTACTTTGTACAGTGAGGAAAGGAGAGAATGCTTGAAGGCAATTCAGAAATTTGCAAGATCACACACTGCATGGTCAAGAATGTAGAAGGTAAAATTTCTTTAAGAGATCTGAGAGTACTCTGCTTGCACAGGGAGGCCTAGGAAGATGCTTCCCCATGCACAGTTGCCCAGACACTCAGAGGCCACTACAGACATGGTGGTGGGGGGGGGGGGGAGGCAGATCTTGGCATCATCCACACGGTACTGGTTTTGCAGGATGCTGGAGCTAACAAGTCATAGAAGCTTCCACCAAGATTTCAAAGGAAAGCCTGAGAGGCCAGCAAAAATACAGCAGGGTCAGAATCCCCATGGACTGTCCCTGAGTATGTTGCATCTGGACCTCTGATCGTAAAGCTGGAGTTGGAATGGAGACCCCACAAATTAAGAGATGCCAGTAATATAGACTGTCTGCCAAGAAAAGCTGCTGGCTGTGTTACCGAAAGCTTGGTCCTTGTCCCCAGTGCCAATTCCAATAATGAGGACATGGTTTCGAGAAAAAGGAAAAATAAATTTTATTGCTTTGCTTACAAAGGAGAAACACCAGGGACTTCTGTCCCAGAGGCTGTGATTCTGCCCATCAGCAGGAACAGGGGCTTTTAAAAGATGCGATTCAAAGGCTACATTCCACATGTTCTCTGTTGGAGTTGTAATTCACTTGTTAATTCAGGAGATAGTTAATTCTGAGATCTTCTGGTGGCATCCCCAAAGTCTGCATTACTTCATTCCTATGGTGGGTGTGTACTCAAGGACAGATAACTCTGCCTGGGATGAGGAAGAAAGATAATCCTATTTCCCCTGAGATTAAGGATGGGGAGAGATTAGGGAGGATCAGGGAGAGTGGAAGAGAAAGAAACATTCCCATTTTAAAAATAAATTGCAGTAACAGAGCAGCAAGGGCTATATAGAAAGCATAAAGTGGGCCACTGGTACAGCTGCAGAGGCAGCCAGGATAAGAGAGAGGCCCTGTGCAATGCAACTATCAAGGCCCTTTGGACAGAGCTGCACAAGCCCTTTGGAAAGAACAGCTCACTACCATGAACCCCAGACATGTTAGTGGGGAAATGTCTTCCCCACTGGGTTTCAGTTTTGCTTTTAGTACTGTCCCTTCTTTATATGCACTTATTCCTCCCTATTTGAATGGATATATCTACTCTGTGCCATTATACTTTGGATATATGTGACTTGCTTCTGATTTTTGCAGGAACTCACAGCCAAGAAATTGCCTTGAGTCTCAGATAAGACTTTGGAGTTGGACTTTTGGTAAATACTGAAATTTAAGATTATGGGCACTCTTAAAATTGGACTAAATTCAGATGTATTGTCAGATGGACATGAGCTTTGGAGTCTAGGCATGGAATGTTAGGGTTTGCATATGAGCTTTTGCCAAGAAAGCTCTGGTATTAATACATGAATGTTCAGAGGCAAGAATGATTCATTTTGAGAGCTGTAACCTAATAGTAATTTGAATAGACTAACTGGGTGGTAACCGTAGGCAGGTAAAGTGTAGCTAGAGAAGGTGGTTCACTGGGGGCATGCCTTGGAAGAATTCACCTTCCCTGTGGACCTTTCCCCACACTCTGTCTTGCTTCTTGGGCATGTGAGGTAAGCAGATTTCCTCCACTGCTGTCCTTCCACTATGTGTTCTGGAAATGGAGTCCCTGGACCATAGACCAAACCTCTGAAAATTATGAGCACAAAAAAGACTTTTCTTCCCCAATGTTGTTTATTAGGTATTTTGGTCACAGTGACAAAAAGCTGACTAATGCAGTAATCCATGTTTCTCTATGGATTTTAATCTTCTTATATCCTACTAATTTCTAATTTTGACATTGCCAAATATTAGAATTTATTTCTTTTATTTCCTTATTCCTTTAAATATTTAATCCATTTTAATATGACTCATTCAAATATAGCCTATAGTCAATCTTCCATGCCAAAATTATAGATAGTGACATTCTATTATAATCCGATGAGGAAAAATGCAGTATGACATAGACATACTAGCTCATGTGTTTTCACTGACTTCTAGGAGGACCCTGATTTATCAACACTTTCTACCTTGGGGTGATGATTCTTCTATTTCATATGAAGGCAATTCATTTTAGATACATGATGATTAGTTCTATGTTTTTGAGGTTCTTGGAAGAAGACTGGAGTAAGGGCCAGCAACATGCATATTTACCATTCACCTCTAGTGATGCTGCTCTTGTAATACCATTGACTAACCAATGAAAAGTGAAGATTATAGCAAATTATTAACTCAGTTTAAAATATGTCTTATTGCAACTTAATGATTGATTTATTCCAAATTAAGGTTCCACAAGTTACTACTGTTTCACTAAACATAGTGGTTGTCTTAGTTACAAATCATTTCTTATTAAAAAGTTAATGCAAATTGAATTCTGTTATATTCTTCCTGTATAACCACAAAGCAATTCTGTTCAGTTACAATGTCAAGAGGCCTGAATTATTTCTCTAGGAGGGATATTGCATTTTAAAGGACTCTCAAAAAGATAGTATGTCATTCAATAGATAACAATTAACACTTTCTATTGGCCATCTGAGAAATATACTCAACTGCATGTGCATCTCTATGTGTGTATACACACATAATTTTAGTATATGTAAAGTACATAGTACTACTTGACTAGTGCAAAGTAGTTATGGGTGAGTAGTCTGCTATGAGGCTCCCTACATTTTTCTTTGTTCCTGTTTATTTCATTTGTAACTTTGAAGATTGTTTCATTCTTCTTTATCCTATTTTCTTCATCTTTAAAATGCACAAAATAATGTACAGAGAATAATAGCTTCATAGCGTTTTTTTAACATTTCATGAGGTTATGTAGTTAAAGCAAAACTTCCAACACTGTTAGATATTACTATAGGCAGAGGGTACATAAAAAATTAAGCATTAAATTTTTGTCTTCATGTCTTAAAGATCTAGATCTGCTTAGATCAACTGAAAAGAAAGAAATAAGAGATACGTCTTAGGGAAAAATGAATAATATAATTAATGCTAAAGAAAATTATTAAACACCTTTTCATGTGCTAGATAACTACTCTTTCAAATACTTTTTTTAAAAAAATACTATCACAACAAAATCACATAAACTCATCAAGTACTCACAATTCAAAAGCTTAAATGTTAGTTATATCAAAGTATCAACCAAAACAAACAAATAAACATCAACATCTTGTTGATGTTTATTTGTTTGTTTTGTGGTTCTGAGGATCACACCCAGGACCTTGTGCAAGCTAGGCAATGTGTTATCACTGAGCCATATCCCCAACCCCTCATCCACAAACACTTTTGTTTAAGTACTGGAGATTGAACCCAGGGGGACTCTACCACTGATCTATGACCCCAGTCCCTTTTACTTTTCATTTGGAGACAGGATCTTGCAAAGTTTCTCAGTCTGGTCTTGAACTTGTGATCCTCTCATCTCAGCTTCCAAAATAGTTTGAATTTCAAGTATGTACCACCATGCCCTGCTCTTCTGTAAGTTTTTATATTGTTGACATATGAGGCATATTGGCATTTAGTGTATTTATCACACCTTATGTGAATACAGATATTTAATAAAGAAATGGACTGTTATCAAAATATAAAGAACCCAATTGCTAGCTAAATATACTCAAAGGCAGAACTGAATGAAGAAGGAGAAAACTAGAAGAATATGCATTTTTACTGTGTAATTTACTAAGTCAGATGAGGAAAGGGAGGAGAATGAAAATATGATATTATGCCCATGTTTGGCTAGGTAATAAAGAAGGAAATTTTGTCAATGTCAAAAAACAGAAATCAAAATGAAAGCAACAAAATCATGGTGTTTTTGAAGGAAGAGGATTGTTATTTCCCAGGATACTTTTTTTTTTTATTATTAGTTGTTCAAAACATTACAAATCTCTTGACATATCATGTTTCATACATTTGATTCAAGCAGATTATGAACTCCTATGTTTACCCCATATACAGATTGCAGAATCACATGGGTTACACATCCACTTTTTTACATACAGCCATACTAGTGTATGTTTTACAGTGTATAAGAAGTTTCACATGTTTTCTTATAAAAATTACAATCTGCCCTGCTTAGTTTTAAAAGTGCCCTGTCCCAGTAGAGTTAGGAAATGCGTACTCATTGTCAATGTTTATAGTTAAGCAAACAAAAAGAAACATGGCAACTTTCTGGTACCTTCCAACTTGCATGAATTTCAGGCCTTTCAGCACGAGTTTTTTCTCTTCAGAAGAACAACATAGAATAGTTGCAAGGTGTTCATGACTGGCCTCTGGCCTTTTCCTCTATCCCCCTTATAGGGAGCTCTAAAGCCTGTGTTAAGGATGCTTATCTCACAAGAGAACTCATGGTTAATAATAGGAAGAACTTGATCTTTTGACTGTTTACCTATAACTAAACATTTAGATACGTGCTTCTAGTGATCTTGCTCAGTAGTAACTAGTGTGATTTTGTTAGTAACAAATTTGGAGTGAATACACAAATCTGATTCATTGCAGCTTTTATGCTATATTAGAACAAAATTCCTAGATTCATAGTGTTAAGAGAGAAGTTTCTTGGGCTGGGGTTGTGGCTCAGTGGTAGAGCGCTCGTCTAGCAAGTGTGGGGACCCTGGGTTTGATCCTTATACCACATAAAAATAAATAAATATATTTTAAAAATAAAAAACATATTAAAAATAGAACCTTGCAAGTGAAGTGGGATATCTTACAAACTGTGTATATCTATGGTACTAGAGTAGCAAAGAGAACAGAAAGATGTCTTGACAGACTTCAGAGCTTTGATTGATGATGATTAACATTAAGTAATAATCAACGTGATATATTAAACACTTCACAAAAAGATAACAGCTATTCCTTATAGAAAGGAAGTAAAAGAAAAAGAAAAAAAGAATGTGATTTTTATTTTAAAGTTGAATAAAAACAAACATTAAAACTGGTTACATAAAAATGCATGACAAAATGGTAGGCTTTAAATCTGTTATAAATGGCCAATGTATTCTGTTATTTGTGTATTCTTCTTTTTGTATCTTGATATTGAACAATATCACATTTGATGAATGCTCTCGCAAGAATTCTAGGTTTAATCATTAGTTATTTGAAAAAACTTCATTGCAAACAGAGGAACCTTAAGGTGAATAGTGTGTCAAAGAAAAGATATGGAAAATTGATGCTTTTTATACTTTTTGGATGTGCAATTCATTGATAGTCATTGTGTATCTTTCATCTAAATTTGTATAGATGCTGAGGAGAATCTGATGATCTACAAAGGGTTTCAGAACTATGGCTGTAGAAAATCCTAAATTTATCACAAAGGTATCTGTTACATTTGTTTGAGGTTAAATGACAAAATCTAATAAACTTGATATATGTTGGCATAATTAAGAAAACATTTGTGTTTAGAAGTGCTTTTTTCTATATGTATAAAAGTCAAATGTTGTAATTGGCAAACAAGCACGCACATTTTCTCAGTGACGCAACATGCATGTCCTTCTCATTAAATGCTGTCTTTCTGTCACATATGTGACTTTAGTTGCTACAGGAAAAACGTGGGCTGGTTGTTCTTGATCTCTACTGAAAACCAACATTACATTGTGAAAGCCTCACTGTCCTAAATAGAAACTTTTGGGCATGAACTACTAGACATGGTAGGAGATTAGCTCTCAGTTTGTTGCTTTCTGATACAGAATTTTAAAACCATTCCCTGCTTGTCTGGGTGAACTTGTCCAAGTGTTTTTGTAGAATCAAAGCACAAAAACTCAAGATAAGACCTCACAGTTAAAATTCTATATTATCACTAACTCCTTTGAACTTAGTAATTCATTTCTTTATGACTCCTTTCTCATCTTAGAAGAAGAAATAATAATGGTCTCACATCTACATTATTACTGACACTGTACAAAATTATGTACAAAATGAAAAAAACATTTCCCAAATACAAATCAATAGATAACACTTTAAAGCAAAATATCTTTTCAATACAGTTTATGCTATTTGCAGTTGGCAGAAGTGTTCCTGTATCTATGAATTTTAAAGAAAGTGAAATATTTTACAGGGGAAAAAATAACACCATTGCCTAAGAAATAGTTAAAAGCTTCCAGCTGGAATTTTCATTTTTATTCGTTTGTGTACAGACTGAACGCAATAGTCCATACTTTTAGTTAGTGATTTTCATAACATTGACACATAAATGAAAGGAGTTAGAGCTCATATCTTGTGTGTATTTGACAAGCTCTAACAGAATTGTTTGCAAAATTTTATTGAAATCCCTGCTTTCATTTATCTTTGTTAGCACAAGCCTCAGAAATCAGTGGTATGGAATTCTTGTATAATTTAACTCTAAGAGAATTAAGTGTGCAGGTGTTCAGAGAATAGCCCATTTTTCTAAGTAAATAAAATCTTTTGGAAGAAAATATATTATTTTTATTACCACATGAAAGAATATTCAATTGGTGTGATTCATTTCTAAAAGAATAAACAAAAATATATTGCAAAGGAGCAGATGATAAATCAAGACACAAAAATGCAATTAGTTGCTAGTAATCTCATGAAGTTGAATTAGTAAACAAGCTAAAATTGCTTAAACAAGTACACCAAGCAGTTTTAAAGTTGCAGTGTTTCTTAAGGTTGCTATATTAAACAAGGACATGTGAACACTTAGCTATATTTTGAAGATTTTAATCTGTGGGCATTCCCTTCCCTGCAATGCACCACAATGAAACCATAATGCATACATTCCCAATTTAGAGTGAAGGGAAAAGGGGAAAGACAGTCCTAATATAAATGTCGAGTGTTTCTCTTTCCTCTCTTCTTTGTAGGCTCAGCCTCATGTAAACTTCCCTGGACAAATGAGTTTCAAGTGCATTTTGAAAGGTCTATACAGGAAGAAATTAAGTACTTTCCATTTTAATGCCTTGCAATCCTGATGGAAGTTCTTTCTTTTAGCCAACCTAAATGCTTTATACAACATTTCAAGCTCACTTATTCTTGTTCTGCCCTCTGTGGCATCAGAGTACCGATCAGCACCTTCTATGTAATAATCCTTCATGTAATTGAAAACCAACTTGTTTCCCCAGCCTATTTTCCAACTTAAATAATATTAGTTCCCTTAACCTTTCCTCTGAGATTCTATTTTCCAAGCTATTAATCATGTTTATTGCTTGTCCTTAAACCTTCTTCAAGTTTTCCAAGGTCTTTTTAACTTAGTGAGTCTAAGTCTATACCCAGCACTGTATTTCTCCAGGAGAATTACTTCACGTTGTTCACACTGTTCTCCTGGTTATGTGTCCAGGGAGTTTGAATTGTTCATTTGCCTTTGAAATGTAACTGTAAGACTATTATAACCATTACTGTTTTTGTCTTACTCTGCTGCATATATCCTTTCCATATAACTATCATGTAGCTTACTTCTAAGTACACTGCATCTGTATTTGTTTAATCCTGAACATGCTACTTGTGAAAAACACTTTTAATTTTATATTTCTTATTTAAAATGGGGTTATCCTGCTCATTCATACCTTAGTATTTGTTTTTCTTTAATTATAAGCATGTTTGATAATTTATTGCACACATACAATTTTATATCAAAAGAGGTAGTTGTATCAGATTAAGACTATATGCTGACATCTCTTTATTTGAAGACTTACTTTTTCATATGTCATTCCCATTTCATGTGTGATTCATTTTAAAATGAAATGAAATTTAAAGCATGGGTATGTATGCCTTGCATATCTATAATCACCAAAATTATTTCTTCTCCCACTTTCCACAAAATTGTTGCCTACAAATTATTCTGTTGTATTTTAGACTTTCTCCATGCTCACAATAGAGCATATTTAGCTGCCATTAATATTTAGAGTACCCTAGATTCCTGTCTCCAATCTTCCTTACATTCTTCTTTCCAATTTTTGTGAAAAGAGCAATAGGAAATATAATTTCATTTCCATATGATTTCCTTCATCCAATTCTGCAGATTTTCTTTTACTGTGGCTCACTTTTCAATTTTCAGTCAATTTCATATGCTATCATAAAATGCACATGTATTAAGCCAATATATGGCAAACAATTTTTTCTCTGTCAGGGTATTTTAAAATCTAAGTAGACCATTTCAGCATTTTATAGGCACATCTACATAATGAAATATATCACTTAAAATGAGTCATATATTGTTCAGTTTTTCTATAACTACCTAATTCCAAAACTAGTTTAAGACCCATTTACTAAGAGAAAAAGAATTTACCACCTTTTAAGTATTTAAAAGTGTTAAAATGATGAGATGCTGGTCTTTCCTCCTTTTTTTTTTTTTTTAAAGAATCTACTGAGATTCTGATTCCTTAGGATTATGTTCTGTCCTATTCTCCTGAAGAAGATGGATGACTGAAGTCTTATTCTGACGTGTGTTTCTTATTTTCATTTACTTATTCTAAGCATTGCAAGCATTTTGGAGTTCACATGAGGCTCTTTCCAGTTCTGCTGAGTATTATAATTTTTGCTTTGACTTTTGTGTGCCTGTTGTTTAGAACACTTTGTCATGACTCGATTTCAAGGAATCTGGTAGGAATACGAAGTGTTTCAAACCTAAGTACAAACGGGGCAAGTCATATGCTAGAAGTCACAATTCACGTGTTCATTTAATCTTCACAATAATCACTGATTTCCATTAAGCATAATATCTAAACAGATTATCTCTGTGCATACTCTCACCTTCCGTGATTTATTATTATTACCACCAACCCTGTTTTACTGAGGCATTAGGCAGTCCCATTTCTTGGCAGTTTACAGAGGTAACAAATAGCGATGCTATGATTTCATCCCAAGTACTGAAACACCAGGGCCTGTATGTTTACAACGAAACAGTGGGTGGTGTCTTTTAGATCACAACTGGTGTTTTTAAAAATGCAATCAATATCAAAAGGCATGACAAACTGGTCAAGATGAGCCAGTCAATATATTGCTTGTTAATTCTCTTTGGGGAGAACAGAAATAAAAGGCTTCAATGAGTGTTTCCTTTCTGGTACAAATATTTGTCAGTTCTCTAAACCATTCATTATATCATTAGTTTACAAAATATGACCATATTTAGGGGCTGCATTCTTTTTATTTTGTCCCACAAAAATGTATTAGAAAGGCTTAAGTTCCACTTAAAAGCCTACTATTGGAGTAATTGGCACATTATGTTTCTAAAATATATATCATTTTGCAACATAAAATTGTGAAATTTATAGCTTTTAAAATAAATGCATGTGACAGCTATAATTTTAGTTACTTATCAGAAATTTAAGAATAAAATATCTTATATTGGATATATTTATAAATCACTTTATAGTCAAAAACTGCTAAAAAAATATTCTAATGCTATGTTGGCATATTCTCCAAAATCTGACATCACTGGTTATCAAAGATTGAATTCCTCTATTTTCCAGTCCAAATATAAGAAAAGAATAAACTAGTCCTTGGACTATTATTGAGGTTCCTGCTCTTCAAGACAAATTTTAAGCATTATTTGGGGAAAATGCATAACCTTTTAGCCAACCTTTTAATTTGGAGCATTAATACAGAGACAGCTTCAGGATTCCATGTGCATTGGCAAACCTATAGTGAAGCAAACAGAGGTAAATAATGTAATCACAGTAGCATCTGGGTTTTGAGCATGCCAACAGTCAACCTAGAGCTTCCTAGGCAGCTGGGGCAGGTGTTAGTGATCTAAATGAGGTTGGTGGAAAGACTTTTATTACTTTACAATAGTTCTGGCAACTAGACCTATGTTCCTGCCATGCCAGTCCTGGTTCCCACTTTGTTTTCTGTGGTTTTCCAGCAGGCTCTTAAAAGTTTTATATCACCCCCAACAGCTTAACTACCACCTCTCTCTCCAGGCCAGATGAAGAAGTAATGCACAAAATTGCAGTACTTCATTTTCCCGTATACATTTGAAACATAACCATAATTTAAATATCCTGCCAGTAGTTCTTTTATTAACAAAGTGATCCCGGCTATAACCGAAAATTGTACTCTGTTTGGTAATGAGGATGTATTATCTTTTTCTCAAACACTAAATCAACAAAATTGATGGTGTGCCTACAATATATAAGACATTTTTATAATAACTCTTTAAAAGTAGTCTCCCTGTCTTTAAGGAGGTTAAAGACAGTTGGGAAAGCAGGCTATAAACCATAAAATAACACCAGCAATAGATGTTAGCAATTGACCAGAGCCCAATGAATGGTACAGCTATCAAGTGCTATAGGATTTTCAAGGTGAGAGAAAGTATACTGAAAAAAAAAATCACATAAATGGTCTCTGAGGACACAGAAAGGCATAAAGATACTTCAAATTTAGATAAAATCAAAGGAGGAATAAACATAGTACAGAATTCACATCAATTCTGGTTTACCTGGAGGAGACAACCTATATAGGAGAGCAGTGGGAGATAATATGGTGAGAGTGATGATGCAGTTCTGATGACAGGTAGCAGTGATGACAATAGGGATCATATTAAAATAGCTATCACACAGGAGCTATGAGATAAACACTATGAGACGAATGTGCTTTCTTTGTGCTAAAAAATCTAGGATAATCATCAGGAAAAATCATATGCTAAAATAACATGATTTCTAAATCTTACATGAGGAAATTGAGGCGTGGCAAGTGTAAATCCTTGCATGAAGCCCCTTGAGATGAAGCCAGAGTTGAATTCAGATCTCTTTGATGTTATAGCCTTTGTATTTTACTCTGGCTCCTTCACTGTCAGAGGAAGAACTTAAGGCAAAGGATGAGAGAGAGAGAGAAAAAAAGAGAATTCTGTAAGAAGCTGGTTTCTATAGATGGATACAAATATTTATGTGTCGGTATTCATATATATTAGGGTAATTTGTATGTGTGTGTGTGTGTGTGTGTGTGTGTGTGTGTGTGTGAGAGAGAGAGAGAGAGAGAGAGAGAGAGAGAGAGAGAGAGAGAGACATATAGCAGAACAGGTAGAGATAAAAAGTCATTTTGGGACACTTTCACCTCTCACAACCTCTCCTGCCACCCTTTCTCTGTAGCTCATTCTGGCCTCATTGTTCTGCCTCAAGTGTGGAAGGTACCTTAGAGCTACTGTAATGGTTCTCTGTGCCTGGGCCTTCTTCCTTTGGATGCACACCTGGAACACATGCATTCCACTTACCTCTCTCTTGAGTTTAATTCTAGTGCCAATTCTCTTTCGGTTCTCCCTTGACAACCCTAATTAAATTGTAACCACCCTGGGCATCCTGATATCACTTGTGTTATTTTCTTTCATTGCATGGCTTATATTTTCATATTTTACTTACTTATTATATGTATCAAACATTGCCATTATCTCCCCCTTCTAAAATATAAATTCCACAAGTGAAAGGATCTTTTCTCTTTCATTCGACTATATATCCAAGAGCCTAGAAGAAATCTCAGGTATGTAGTACTTACTTGATAAATATTTTAAAATGAATGATTGTATAACTGAAAATTATTATAAAAAGTAGCAAATTCTCATTCTAAAAGTATAGGAAATATATAGCACACAGCATAAACATTTTAAATAACTGTATATCATCAATCAGTGAGCATTAAAAATTGTTGTAATTTCGCACATTAATATCATTTTATTACTGAAAATTTATTCTGTATCCATTCATTTTCAGAAACATAAGACTCCAAAAATAGCAAATTGTTATTAAGATTATTTTGGAGACTATTTCATTTACAAGAAATATTTATTAATGTGTCTTTTAGTTATTCAAAGGTCATCACTGGCTTTTTTTTATAACACAGTTTTATAAAAAATTAAAACACTTTTATATTTTTTGTTTAAAAGTCTTTTGTTTAAATGCAATATATAATTAGAGATCCTATGATCAGTAAGATTTTTTCACTGAATATGCGTATAAGTTTATCCAATGATTTAAAACTCCAAATGTGAATTTCATAGTACAATCTCTTAATGCAATGAGGCAGGAAAGATGAATATAGAAAAGGATGCTACAGCTAAAACACTCTAAATGTCCAGATCAGTAAGGTACTTAAGTGAAAGCCTTTCTGTATTTCCATAGCATGATTCATTTACTTTCAATATAACATTCACCACCTTAAGCAGAATTTATTGTTTATACATCTTTCTGCCTTGTAGATTGTTTCACTCTAGATCATTCTCCATATTGAATGGAATGCTTATGTGACATAACCAACTATATACTTATATAACCATTTGCAGTTTAGACTAAAATCCCAAATTAAATAGTAATGAAACACAAGAAATGCATCCTTATGGATAAAAACTAAAATATTACAAATGTTACTAGAGGGATTAAAATAGAGTGTTTCTAGAGAATGAAACAAAAGAAAGTTTTTTAGATTTTGTGAACACGTAAAGTAGTACTTGCTTGATACATATTTTTGATACATATCTCTGAGTTCAGGTGAAATTCTAGCTGAGAATGATGAGAAGAAATCAGTCAAACGATGAGTCTATGGAAGAGATTCCCAAACCAACATGAGATCCTCGGGTGGAAAATATAGTCCACAGGACACAAGTGGAGCTCAGTGAATAAGGGGGAGAGCAGTGTGAGATGAAGTTAGGACATAGAGAGGTGCACAATGTAGGGAATCATAATTTCTGATAAAATGTTTAAATTTCATTTCATGGCAATTAGAAGACGTTGGATGGCTATTACATGCTTTACTTCAGGTATCAAAATCTTCTTGCGACTGCTGTGTGTCATTGGATTAAAAAAGGGGAATGTCTGGGTGCATGTGAGAGAATGGACCATAGTCCAGTGAGGTATGAAAGGGCCAACCAGATGTTCTGGTCAAAATTTTGAATCTTGAGTCCAAAGCTGAAGGTATTGGCTAGCATAATTCATCTAATTCCTGACTCCTCATATTTGGAACTGGTATGTTTTCATGTTTATTATTTTTTACATTATGAGGAAATATAATTGTTAGCTATTGCATATAACAATCAATAGCAATCTTTGGGCAATTTTTTGGATCAATTCTGTTTTATGTAATTAAATATCAGAGTTTTCTTTAAGTGGCTGCCCTATTTGTGAGTCGAATAAGTCAACCTTCACTGGGCAAATTATATCTCCAAAAATTGTTATATATTGACTACATTTTTTTTATACCAAGGATTTAACCTGGCCTTGAACTCAGCAATCCTCCTGCCTCAGCCTCCTGACCCACTAGATTATAGGTCTGGGTCACAGTACCCCACCTTGACTACATTTTTCTTATTATTAAATAGTTTAATTTTCTATATATTTTTACTTTAAATTAATCAAATAAAGTCTTATCAAGATGTGTCTTTTTATTCATATTTACCTGTGTCAAGTTTCTGTTGATTTCTGGTTTCTGCTGTTGAGTAAATGTTGAGAACTGTAATAATACTAGTTACTAGGTTATTTTATTTGTTTGTTTGTTTTGTAGGTGACATTTTCCTGACTACACCTTTGTAGATTTTTTTTTTTGGCTTTTTGAAATTTAGTAATTTTGCAAGGATATGTCTTCTATTCTCTTATACACTAAGTTTTTTTTAGGTCAACCAGCATACCAAGGCAGAACTTTTCTTTGGCACACTAAGGATAGCTTGCTTTTCTAGTGTTCCTTTTAATAGGCCACAGAAGAGTTTTACTGTACTTCAGTTTGACTGGACGAAGGAATGATAGCTATTTAAATAAATTATTCCAGCGACTTGCAGATATCCTGACCATTTTTGGTAGGATCAAAATGACATATCCAATAATATTTAATTTTATTTCAAACAAAATATTACACACTAGTATAAAAATGAAATATCTTTCTTAGTTTAAAAATAAATAATAACAATCTTCAAATTATTCTTTGAGTAAATTATTTCAAGAAAGTGAAAGATAATTTACAAAATGGCAAATAAAAAGTTTTTAAGATTAAAATCTGGGGCTGGGGATGTGGCTCAAGCGGTAGCGCGCTCATCTGGCATGCGTGCGACCCGGGTTCGATCCTCAGCACCACATACAAAGATGTTGTGTCTGCCGAAAAACTAAAAAATAAATATTAAAATTCTCTCTCTCTTTAAAAAAAAGATTAAAATCTAAAAGTCATTGTATACATATAACTATCCAAATGTTTTTAAAGTTGCTTTATATCCTACATTTTTCAAATTCTATTGATTAATATTCATTTTACCCATAATTAGAATTTTTTCATGCTCAAGAATAAATACAAAATTGACTTTGAGAAAATCAAGCTATTTATAAACTTTTTCACCATTTTGCCTGGTTTTTAAAACAATAAATTTTGTGAGAGCCATAAAATTAAGTACTTGCTCACTAAACCCTACATCTAAGCCATAAAAAAATAAGCAATTACTCAAAATGAAATAAAATAAATTAGTGTTTTCTTATTTTTTCTATGTTTCCATGAAAATAAATGGCAGAGTTTATTGAAATGTTTAAAAATACACTAAAATCAGTTATCCAAAGTTTAAAGCATTTACTGTATATCAATTGTGTGATAATTACATTAAACAAGTATACATTTTCCTTTATTCTTGTGTCCTAAGAAGGCAATCTGTTTAACTAGTAACTAAAAATTGTTAAGTAGGAGATTATAAATCCTTTTGTGAAGTTTTAATTGGAAACCTGGAAGTCAAATTCACTTGCTCAAAGATTATTAATAAGTGGAAATTCTCCTTTTTTAAAATGTCCATTTGTATTTATATTTTTGTTGTTATGGTTCATCACAAAATCTTTGACCAATATTTTTAATAATAGTCCACATGCTCAACTCATGTCTACTGGGAAAAATTTTCCATGGCTAAGGCACATTCTTTAAGTTGCTAAATCATATCAGAAATGTATTGGGCTATTGGTAAAAGTAACCCAAAATAACTGCAATTGAAATAAACTAAAAATTTTTATAGTGAAGAGCAATGTAAGTAGTACAGAGCTGAAGTAGTTTTCTGGGTGCCATATATTCTTTTCTCTTTGCTCTGCTATATGCATACTTTAGTATAAGTCCATTTCATGGTCCAAAGTGGTGATTTCAGCCCTGACACCACTCTTAAATTTTATGAGGAAGAAGCATAGTACTTATATTTAACTCTAACTGGCGAGAATATAGTTATCCTTCCATATTTATTTGTAAAATACTGGAGGAAATACAATCCTTAGACTAAATGGAACATATTCTTCCAAACATGTAGGAATATATTTCTTTAAAAATTTGAGAAACTGATATTGGAAAGTAAACACTATCTGTTAGAACCCACTGGGAACAACCAATGTAATGTGATTTATTCCTACCTCATTTCCATCCATGAGATAGAAATTTACCCAAATGAAAAATCTCTCAGGGAATTTACCTTCTTTCTCCCCTTATGTTTTTACCTTTTCTTTTCAACACAAATAAGCAGTCATATGAAAACACAGGCAAATTGTATTATTATTTTTTTAGTCATCAATTTCCAGGGTCTCTCATCTCACTCTGAATAAAATTCATTATTTACCACCATCATTAATTAATGTTTTGATATCACTATCTCTGATAGCCTATCTCTGAATCATTTTCTCATTTTATTTTAAGCTACTTTGATTTTTTGCTACTTCCCAAATAAGTGAAATGTAGTCTGATTTGTGCTGGTTTACATAGATCTTATAAATTCTTATCATCAGGGCTTTAATTCAATATTTTATATTCCTATAATTTAGATATTAACATACATGCAATGAAAATATGAAGATCTTAAGTGTATCACCTGTTAACCTTTCTCTTGTGGGGGGAGTGTATGTATGTGTGTGTGTGTGTGTGTGTGTGTGTGTATTACCATCACCAAAAGCAAAATAAGAACCTTTTCTTACCCTTAGATATTCCACTTAAAACCCCACATGGACTGCCATAGTTTAGTTTTGCCTGGTCTCAAACTTCATGTAAGTGGAATCCTATCTTATGATATTCCTTGCTTCTTTCATTCATCATAATACCTGCGAGGATCATCCAGGTTGTTATCATACCAGTATGTCCACCGTCTTATTGATGAGTGTTCTTATATTTATGAATATGCCATATTTATTCATTTTTCTGTTGATAGATATATACTTGCTTCAACTTGGGGCTATTGTTAATAGACTGAAAAACATTCTTTACACATCTTTTGTAAGAATTGTGGACTCATTTCGTTTGTTATATTCCTAAGAGGACTCTAGCATCACTGGGGAGGCATGTGCTTATTTTAGTAGATATTGCCAAACAATTTTTGCAGAACAATTGTGCCAGTTTATATTACCATAAGCAATGTCTGAGGGTTATAATTGTTTCACATCCTTGTCTTTACCTCATGTTTACTCTTTTAAAAAAATTAGCAACTCTGGTAGTTTATGTAATAACATCTCATAGGAATTTTAACTTATATTTTTTGATGCATAATGATGTCAGCCAATTTTTCAAATGTTTATTTTCAAAGAAAACATCTAAGCCCATACAACTATCCTAAATTATTTTTGCTGTGTTGCATGGTTTGATATTGAAGTAATTTGTTTTCATTTGTCTTCTAAATAATTAATAGCCTCTTGGTTTATTCTTTTATATAAAACTAAACATGGTCACATTGTATGCTTTATCTCAATATTAAGCTATTTGAGTCAATCTTTTTATTATTTAATTTAATATTTTAGTTTTGATCATTTCTTTTCAGTTATATCAGCTCATGATAAGTTGATCATAAAATAACTCAATATTTAATATGTTAAAATTCTGATATCACCAAATATATGATCTATTTTTTTCTAAGTGTTTTGTGGCTGTATAAAAATATTTGTTTTAAGGGTACATAAAGCTCTTTACTCACCTATTATATAATTTTTGCAAATTCTTTCTTTGTCTTAATTTCTTATGAACTGAACAGATTTCAAGAGGTATATATAATGTTTTAATATAATCTTATTTTTGTTTCTTCACATTTATAATAGTTTGTCTTTATTATATACTTAGCTTCCTTTATACATAGAAATTCATTATCATGTTCTTCAACAATTTTGCTTTTTGCATTACATACTGCCCTGACTTATCCTGTCTTATAATTCTTACATTAAATCTCACTTTATTCAATAAGATTAATGCCCCTTTGACTTTTTTGGATTTAGTTTTCCTTGGGACTCTGCACACATATTATTATCTTCATCTTTGTTTTACTTTATATTGCTTGTTATCAGCGTATTGAAAAATTTAGTTTTAGTACTACATTAACTGTATCTAGTAATTTGTTTCATTTTGTTCCCTCCCTTTTACTCATTGTTTTTCTTCTTTTTGTCTCTGATTTTGTTAGCTTGGCGGAGTTGACTTTTTGCATTTTCTACTTGTTAGTATCTACTCCAATTTTCTATTACTTTAAACAATTACTATTTTAAAAATCTATTCCCCTAATTATATATGAATGAAGAATATTTATTTTTAAGTAGATAGACATTAAATCACTGAAATATATATTTTCCCAAGGCACAGTCCTTTAATTCATTTCATCCCTCAAGATAACTACATCATCTTTAGAATCATTGAATAACCCTCTTCTCACCTATTTGTCCTCATCATCTTCCATAATGTATTTAGGACAGATTTGCTTAACTTGCTCCCTCTCAACATTCATTTCCTAGAATTTTTGCTTTCCTGATTATTAGTATCTAATAAAAATCCTTCTGACTCAGGGTCATAATGCTGATATTGCTTATTCCTGAAGTGGCTACCTCTATCCACCAAGTACCCATATATCCAGGCTAACTTCCTGCCATGTATCCTCCCCATATTGAGGTCTCTATTCCAATTTCTTCATTTTTGTGGATGAAGTCTTTTCTCAAGTATATGAATGATAATGTTCCTCTGTTCCTGAATAGGCTTTCATGTCTTATTTCTCCCATGACAAGGATGATATTATTAGGGTGAAGTCTCTTTCTTTCATGCTTCTGGAGATGTTAATTTGTTACATTCTAACTTCCATTTTTATAAACAAGAACTTTTAATACTAGTTCTTTTAGTTTCTTTATGACTTCTTTAATTGTATATATGCCTTAAAATATCAATGAGGTTGAAATCTTCCATTTGGCTGCAGAAAAAATAGCAAAAGGATCTATTTTCTTGTGGGTTAACAGTAGACCATTAGACACCTCAGATAGTACCTGGAGAAATCATTTCTTATCTTGAACACAATGCATTATCCACTCTTGTAGTTAGAAAAGCCCATCAATTTAGCTCTCTCCTGACCTTTTTTGAAGATCAAGTCCATCACATATTTATTCATGTTGAAGTTTTCTTTGGACTTACGTTTTTCAATCCTTTGAAAACTGAAAAGTTTTTTAAAACTTTCAAAACTTCCTGGCATCTGTTGTTCCCAGTTCTGTCCTTGCTTTCTGTCATTTTCTTATTCCAAGATGACTGAGACGGGAGCCCTCTGAAAATTTAATAGTGGTACTGTGATATCAAGTTTTCTTCCCCCCAGATTTAAAAGACGCTGACTACAAAGAAAGTAGATTACAGTTGGAACTTGAGGGCTAGGAAGATGGACTCATGTCACATTCTCAGAATCCCCCAGCACAAAAGAATCTTTTGTTAACAGCAGGATGTTGGGGTTAAACTAACTATGGCTTTTCTTTCCTCATACAGATTTGTAAACAAAATAATAAATTGTGTGTATATTGAAAATGTTTGCTTTCGAGTGATTGAAATATTGTATATGGAAATAATTTATTCTGCACAAAAATCTCTCTTTAAATAATGATTAAATTTTAGCTCAAAGTGAAGATTACAAGAACAAAAATAGATTTAATTGTTAAACATTGAGAGGGTACGATGATGCTATTATAAATCACAATGACTTTTACGAGTGAACTTTTGAGCAAAGAAAGGTTAACCTAATTATTCTGCTCTGGCAATTTATTTATTTATTTATTTTTAGATCTGAAAAATAAAGGAGTATGCTAGGAAATCTAATTAAGAAAAATACATGGATTTTACGGAAAGATAGTAGCATAAGAATAGACTTCACAAAGATACACTTTTTAAATCTGACCCATAATCGAGGAAGACAGAGACGCCTAAAATTATTTCAGCATCACTGAAACTACAAATTATTTCTTACTATGAGATTAAATTTCTTAAAATTATCTATTATATTCAACCATTTTAACCTAAAAATGGCAATTTTATATGTTTTGACTTAATATACTTTATTATGAAAATTCTATCAGATACTACCACTTGATCACAGATCATAGAAGAAATACTAAACTTGTAGAGAGAATTATATATTGTTGTGGGAAGTTAGAAGAATTTATTAATTAACATCAGTTTTTTTGTGTGACACAACTACCCTATTGTAATTTCTTCATTTTAATTAATTAGGCTGTTGACTAGATTACTTGTTCAGATATTTTCATAATCACATAGGCATACTCTGTTTTCATATTCCTGGCCATTTTGAGAATGTATTTTTATGTAATATTGTTATAATGTAAGAAATATGATTTTCTCATGTAAATATATAGTCTTTCTTTCCTTCTTCTTTAGACACTGATTCCATGGACAAGATGACCCTTGTAAGATTGTATTTTTAATCCATGTAGGTCAGTCCATTTATTAGATATGCCTTATTTTTTTATACTTTTCCATTTGTTTCTTGTATATTGAATAATTTTTATCTAAAGTGTCAGGAATTTTATTTCATAAGTGTTTGTTTTAAAGAGTTTTCTTTCCTTATCAGTTTTTCTTCAATCTTTGGAAATACTAAGTATCTTTACTTTGATTCTTAGGTGTCTGTCCTTCATAATAATCGTCTTCCCACCAAGTCCCTTTACTCCTTATGTAGAGTTTGATGTAATTTACTTAAATTTTCTGTGATTTTTCTCAAGATTCATCACTTACTACTTCAAATAATATTTTTATAGCATAATATATGCTGTAGTATAGTTTATAATTGGGAATTGCTGTCATTCAAATAACAATGTAAATACATATATATTACAAACTGTAAAGAGAAAGATCATGAATTTTTAAAGTGTACACCAAAATGATCTTGTACTTCTCAGTCAAGATATGAAGAAAGTTAGTAGGAATTTATTTGGTAGAGGTAGTAGAAAGAGAATTCCATAGAGTGAGAGAGTTGGTTCAAGGCCCTGATATAAGAAGTATTATTGCACATTGAACAATTCCATCAGATCAGCATAGTTGGACTACAGAAATTGAACAGGACAATGACAAAGAAAAAGCTAGAAAAAATAGGGCATTTATGTCTATTTTAACAAGCAAACATTTTTTGGAAAAACAGTGAAAAACAATTATAATTAGTGGAGATGATCAGATTCCTCTAATGAAGCACTAAAACTGTAAATATTAAGAGAGATTTTGATAGCAGAGGACCAGTACATCATTTTAGAGTCTATAAGTTGTAATTTGAGAATCACAGAGTATAGACCTAGAATACAGCATAAAGTAGCACTATGATGTTAATGCTATTTTTCCCAAGAGTTCTTATGTACAGACAGACTAATAGATGAGGCACATGATCAGAGTAAAATAAACAGATTTCAAAAATTCAAAAATGAATTATTTAATCATCATAATACTGTAAGTAGGAGTGCGCCACCACACCCAGCTGTTATTTTAAATATGGTGGTGGTAGGGGGGATTAAAGTACAGAAAAGCAAGTTAAGTTTTAACATAAAATGTTGAGACATTTTATGAATCAGGCAAAACATTCATAAAAGAAGGTAAGGAGGCAAAACAGGCCAGAGCATTGGATCCTTCCTGGAAGGGAGATGCAGACAGCGCAAAAGATGTCTCTTATGAACCATAGTGGAACATACATGGAGGGCTTTTATATTCTTGTTTTCATTCAAGCAGTTTTACTTTAATCTTATTCTGTTTTACTGTAATGCATGTTTTGATTTCTTATTTCATAAGGTGATAAATTCCTAAATTTCTTTAGCAGATCAATGCAATAGAATAAAATTTCTTCTAAAAGTGATTTTTTTTTCTAAAATAAACATTTGCTTTATAGTGTTCTCTTCATTTTTGGTACATACTGTATTTCCCTTACATTCTGAATAGAATTCATATTGTTTATATCTGTTCATCTTTGACTTAAGGCAGTTCTGCTGAGGATAACAGATACTTTCTTGAGGCAGCATTCATGTAATTTAAGATACACAGTGAATAAGCCTTACGTTTGGGCTTCCTGCCTCTATTAAAGTAATATAAAGGTCTCCTTGATCCCAAAAGACTGGTTTACCAGGAAACTGGGGATTTTGTCATGATAATTTGAGTTGCAAGCTGAATTCTGTTGTTGTTGTTGTAGTTTGTTTTTTGCAATGCCATTTAGCATTTTAAGGGTAATGGATAAAAAAAAAAAAAAGGAAGAAAAAAACAATTATAGTGTGAGTAACAATTTTCATAAGGTTTCCTCTTTATTGACCAACTTTCTTGCCTTGTTGGCATATCTGTTCTCATGGTTGGAAAGAGACGTCTCCTCGCTAGCATTTAACCTACTTCCTTTAGTTTTTCTCTGACACAATATCATAAGTAAATACTTGCAGCAGCCCTGCTGCACGAGCCGCCAGCAACCCGGCTAGACACAGAAACCCTAACCGCTCAAGCGGGAAACAAAGCTTTATTTTAAAAAAGCCGCCAGCGATCCCTGTGCGTCTTGCTAGCCAGCCCGTCGACCCACGTGTGTCACCGGAACCGGGCGTGTGCACCTCCCCCGGAAATTCCCTCCTACTATCCTTCCCCAACCAATGGGAACTCTCCCATTACATGAGTGACATGAGTAACCTGAGTCCGGTAACAGGCCAAGGTAAACAGCAGGAGTCCAATTTTCATATGAATGTAAAACTTAACATAATCATAATCTCAATGGCTAGCTGGCTGTCACCTAAACCAAAGGTACCATGTATCAATATTTTTGCTGTGGCTCCTAGCAAATACTATTACAAAGTTTGAAACAAACAGGACTTATATCATATATTTTTTCATGTATTTCTTTGCTCAGTCCTTTTGGTTTGCACTTTTAAAGATGGCTTCCATATTTACCATTGTTCACTATTTTGGTGAAAGAACTATTTCCATCTTTGTTCTTTTGGTTAGGTTAATCTCTTATACAGTGAAGCCCTTCCTCCTTTTTAAAGTATTAATCCTTACTCAGTTGTTAATAGTCAAATGCCATTTTCTCTAAGAACTCTCCACCGATTTCCCAATACAGAATTAAATAATATTTTTTATTCCTACTAAATAACTTGAATCTTCCCCAAATACTCTCACCTATTTTAGTATTGATTTCATACTGCTGAACATTACAGTTATCTTAAGTTATGTTCTGGAGGTCAAGAAGCATGTGATACCCTTTATGACAGACTATGTCCTTGTTTTACTTTCATAAACCACAGCATCAACCACTGTGATTTTTGACTGAGTTATTCAAAAGAATGATCCTCTTAATGCATATCAAATAAATAAAACAATAGAGACAATGCTTATTTTCTATTTAGCTTAGCAGGAGAGATTATATAATATCTAATTTCATACATATTAAGTAGAAGTGGTATCATTCTCTACATTAAAAGAAAATCAAGCCAATGTCAATGTAGGTTATTAAAAACATTTTCTACATAGATGATATATAAATAAGTAGATTAAAATACTTTAATGTATTAAAATAGCTTCTTTTTAATGTACTGCTGTCCTTCATAAGTTAAAGCTTAATTTAGGACCCCTTATTTCTTGAAATCACCCCTTTAATTTGCCCCATACATAAGTAACTGAAGTTGGCACTGCGTAATTTGGTCATCTTTGTACAATGGGATCTTGTTCTTTTCATGTCCTTTAAATGTCCTTTTGTAATGGTTAAAAAATGGAAATAATATGTCAAATATCTTCTTTGTAACTCTAATTCACTTTTCATCTTTCCTAATGCTACTTGGCCATAAGATAATGACTTTGTAAGAAATGTCAAGAAGCTACCTTACCCTCTGGTCTGAGATTAGGCTCAGCCTTTGAGGAACCCTGAAACAAGAGAAGGAGGAAAATGGGGTGATAGTGTTTATTGTACTCATTCTTTGCCTCTGAAGTCACCATACCTAGGTGAGTCTCTCTATAGCAGGTCCCTGTTGTTCTAGAGGTGCCTTGAACCCCCCTCTCTTTCCAGGTAATTCTGATCTCCTTTTTCTTCATCTAGCCCTACTTCTAGGTTTATTGCTTTCTCTTCTGCTTCTTCATTTAACTTGGATTGTGTTTATGTTTTTTCTTTTTCTCTGTTGAGAATCTGACTGATTTAAAGTATGAAACCTCTGAAAGTTCAGTCTGTCCTTGTCATGTTCTCTTCCCCCTGTGTTTCTATGGCTATGGAGATGTACATCACAGGAACTTTCCAGCACCTGGGGGTCCCTCTTTGGCCTGTACTGGATATAGAGCAGCAAGGAAAATAACTTTTCATAAGCTTCTAAGACTTAGGGGATTTAAAAAAAAAATTTGTATGTGTAGATGGACAGAATGCCTTTATTTTAATTGTTTATTTTTATGTGGTGCTGAGGATTGAACCCAGTGATTCACACATGCTAGGCAAGCACTCTACCACTGAGCCACTGTCCCAGCCCATTAGGGGATTTTTTTTTGTAAGTATAAAATAGCCAGTGTGCTAGACTCATGTCCTAATAAATACATCAATTGCCAGGCAGTGCTGTAAGCATTATAGAAAAATTGACAAAGCCCCTGTCTTCAAGTTTTTGTATTCTATGAGGTAAAAGAGATAATTTTAAAAATATAAAAATAATAATAGTATCAATGTTTCAGAAAGTTTTATGTAAGCAAATGAATTAGGGGAAAGGTAGCTTCATGGGTTACCTTTGTATTAATACTGTTAATACTATTTCCTATGGCTATCATTCAAATTACCACACACTTGGTGACTTAAAATAATAAAAAATTATTTTCTCACGGTTCTGGAGGAGAGAAGTTAAAAATTAAGGTGTCAGAAAACTGTTTCCTCCCTGCGCCCTATCAAGAAGTCTCTGTCTTGTGTCTTCCTAGTTCTGTGCAGATCTTGGCTCACAATGGGATATTCTAGTCTCTGCCATTATTGCTGCATGGCAATCTTCCTGTGTGTACCTATATCTGCATCTTCTTGTAACAACACCAGTCATAGAGGAAGAGCCTATGTTTCACTTCATTTAACTAATTGCATCGACAATGACTATTACTTCAAGATAAGGTCATACTAGAAGGTATGAGCGTTAGGATTTCAAATTATTTTTTGAGAGGGCCAATTCAGCCTATAACAGTCTGCCATGGGTCCTCAAAAAGGACAGTTTGACCCATTCCAGCATAAACTGTAAGTGCAAAATCTCATTTAGGGATCATTGCTCAAAATGCCTAAATATCATCATCTAATATAAATTAACTGTAGAACAAACTTGAGATATGGTTCATTCAGAGGCAAAACTTCTCTCCATCCATGTTCATGTAAAAAAAGAAAACAATCTGATTCCAAAATACATTAATAAGACTGACATAAGGTAAACATTCCTACTACAAAAATGAGACTTTGAAAGGAAAAAGGACATCATGAGACCCAGACATTCTTGAGACTTAGCAGAACAAATGCTTTTAGATTTCAAGGCCTGAAAATAATCCTTTGTGCTCAATGCTCCATCCTCTGGGCCTTCTGCGGTGTGGACTTTGGCCTTTTGGCCCACCAGGGAAGCATATATGCATTCTCAGCCTAAAATGCTGAAATTCAGAACCTAGGCTTCTGGATCCGTGCCTCTGCCCTTGGAGTCCTTCCTTTCTGTTGGTATAATATTATCAACAGACTCATAAATCTCCCATGCATTTAATAAGGGTCTAATCCATCAGACAACAGCCACCCCATGGATTGCTGCATAATTGTGTTCATCCCTGGCTTCTGATAAGAAGGTTGATTGAGTCCATGAGTCACACACATAATCTTTAAAGCAAATGGATGACCAGTCACACCTTGACCCTTTATTTACATAGGGATACGAATACACTGATTTTTTTTGTTCAAAAGACTCACATGCTGATTTTTCAAAAATGCATATTTCTTAATTGTTCCTTTCTTTCTCATACTAGGATAAGCAATGAGGAGAAAACAGGTTATACCTTCCAAATTTTGCTTAGAATCACCTCAGCTAAATTTCATTGCTTAAAAGAACAGATATGCCTTGACTTAAAATGGTGTTGCAATGATGTAGCTATCATTAGTTGAAAATACTATAAGTTGAAAATGCATTTAATACACTTAACCTATCAATCATCATTGCTTAGCAACTCAGTACTCTGTGATCAGTTGGTTGTTTATCCTTATGACCACATGGCTGAATGCACACTATCACTGTCCAGTATTGCACGAGAGTGTCATTCTACATTTCACTAGTTCAGGAAAAAATTAAAATTAAAAATTTTAAGTATGGATTTTACTGAATGTGTATTGCTCTGTTCTAAAGTCAAAATATCACAACTCAAACTATTTTCAGTTGTGGACCTTCTGTACTTTGGTAATAAAACATCCATCCAACTTCTCTACAGCTTATGAAAACGTTAGTCTATCAGGGGCAAATATGATATTCATTATTTCCTTCTACTATCACAAGAATCAACTTTATTGTCCATATTCCTATAGAAGTTTATATTTCTTCAAAGCAGTTTAGCTTTTTTTTTTTTTTTTTTTCGGTCAGGTACTTTAAAAATTCCCTAACATAAAATACAAAATCCATATCCATCTTTATTTATTTGTTGTAGCAGCATCCCACTTCCTGGTACCAAAATATTTATTAGTTTTCTAGGCTTTCTATAACAAAGTAACACAAACTGAGTGACTTGAAATAAGAAATGATTATTTTCTTAAAGTTCTTGTAGCTAAAAGTCCAAAGACATAGATGTCTAAAACTTGTGAGAATGATTCCTTCCTTTTCCTAACTTCTGGTGGCAGCAGTCAACCTTTAGCATTCCTTGGTTTGCAACTGCATTCCCTTAGGCCTATCTTTACTTGGCTTTCTCCTTTTGTGTCTGACCTCTTTGTCTTCTTCTTATAAGGGTTTTCATCATTAGTTGTATAGGGTACTTCAGTATGACTTCACTTTAAATACACGAATGATATTTGTGATGGCTCTATTTCCAAATAAGACCACATTCTGAGGTCATCATGTCTTTTTGGATAGATACAATTAAATCCATAGCACTATTTCAGATGAAGTGTTAATGTACGTCTCTAAATGTAATAACATTATGACAACTATTATTGTTCAAATACAGCATGTGATATATTTGAAATATAGTGATAATTTGTTTTAATTTCTAAAGACTTTACTACGAAACCAACATTTACAATACAGTACTCTTCTTCCTGATATCTATAAATCTGTATTTTTGTTATGTTGTTTACAACTAGGCTGTCCCTACTAAATTTTATATATGGAGAAGTGTCTTGAGAATCATTTGTCCTTTTGTACAAGAAAAAAATCATAAATAATTCAATTTTCTTCTCAAATGTTTGGTTGAAATATTTTGGATTGACTACCTTTGTTACTGACCAGATGAAATGTTTAATTATAAAAGGGATCTGTGTTATTCATCATTGAGTAAATTTACATTTTGTCAATTGTGTTTTAATTGGAAACAAAAGTCACCAAAATATTAAGTATATAAATATAGTATATTCATAAACACTAATAATTCCCTCTTATTGCAATGTCATGTCTTCTGAGCAATAAAAGTATATTTAATTGATGCTTTTATCTATAAGAAAATAGTGGGGCTGGGGTTGTGGCTCAGTGGTAGAGTGGTCACCTAGGATGCATGAGGGATTGGGTTCGATCCTAAGCACCACATAAATGTAAAATAAAGATATTGTGTCCACCAAAAAAAAAAAAAGAACTAAGAAAAAATGAAATATTGAAATTGGAGATTATTAAAAATTTCATCCTTTATTTCATATGTTATGTAATAAGGAAATGCATATATTTTTATAAGCTAAATTGCATTTTATCACAACAATATATTTTGTTCAGTTTGTTTTGTGTTTGTTCTTATTAATTAGTGACTTCATTTATTTTAAGACAGTACTACAAAGTTAGTTGAAAGACCACTACTTGCCAAATTGTGCATGGAAGGGGTTAATAGAGCATTGTAGAGGTTTTAGGATAGAAAAACTATTGTGCATGATTCTGAAAGGGTGGATATGCAACAGTATGTATTTGGCAAAACCCATGGAACTATTCAATATGGAGAATGAACCTTAATGTAAACTATAGACTTTACTTAATAAATGCATCAATTTGGCCCTTCAATTGCAATGAATGTACAACATCAAATGTGAGATATTAGTAATAGGAAAATTCAAACTGGTCATGGTGATGAATTGATAATTGCAAGTTCAAGGTCAGCATGGACAAATTTGCCAGACACTTTTTCAAAATAAAAAATATAAATGGCTGGTTTGGGGTGTAGCTCAGTGATAGAATACCCTCAGTTCAATCCTCATTGTCACAAAAGAAAGAAAGAAAGAAAAACTTTGTGGTGAGCAATATTCTCTACTGACTTTGACATAATAATGCACTATGGTCTTTGCAGTCTTTGATTTACTCAGAAAATAAGATAGCAACCATATCCTTGGACTCACATTTAGATTATAAGAAAAAAGAGAACAAACACATTCATTGAATGTATATTGAATACTACAAAGTTAAGATAAGCATTAGAAATCTGTTATTTCCTTATCCATATGTACAATAAAGAAATTAAGGTAAGAAGTAATGAAACCATGCTAATTAGCTTGATTTCTTTTTATTTGTATTATCTTTTTAGGACCCATACATATTCAAATTCAATTTAATTTTACTCCAAAACCACTAAAAAAAGAGAAAACTCCAAAATTAAATTTGAAAAATTTTAAATTGTATAATAACTGGATAACCATATAAATCACTATGCAGGTTTTTTTTATAATGGCTCAAATCATATTAAAACCATTGCACTACTGCTTTTTGTTTTACTTTGCATAATTTTGATAGTCTATTTTATTTTAGTAGACTATTATCTTGCCAGTTGAAATAGCAAAAGTAAAGAAAGTGAGAACAGAACATAGGTTAATATTTAAAGTAATAATAGCAAAGAATTTTCCAAAATTAATATCAGACACCAAGTACAGATACATGAAGCTAAGAAAATACCAAGCAGGATAAATATATATCAAAACTCTATATTAATATTATTGAAACTGACAAAAATCCAAAGACAAAGAGACATTTTGATGGAGCCAGAGGTAGACAAAACAGTTTTTGTAGAGATAAATAAGGATAAGAATGGCACAGGAGTTCCTATCAGATACTATGCAAGCAAGAATGTAGGATGAAAGATTTAAAGCCTTTAAAATAAAACACACATACCCATCCTTAAATTTCTATATCCAGTAACAATATCTTTCAACCTTAAATAGTAGATAAAGACCCCAGACAGGCAAAATCTAAGTTTATGGCCAATAGATCTATCTTTATAAGAAATGTTAAGGGGCTGGGGTTGTGGCTTAGTGGTAGAGTGCTTGCCTAGCATGTATGAGACACTGTGTTAGACCTGATGCACTGGATTTGATCCTCAGCACCACATAAAAAAAATAAACAAATAAAATTAAGGTATTAAAAAAAAGAAATGCTAATAAATATTCTTCAGAGAGAAGGAAAATTATGTGGAACAGAAACGGAATCCACTTCAGAAAGAAAGAATAAATGAAAGTAAAAGTAAATACCTTCCTTTTAATTCTTAATTGATCTTAAATGTTACACTTTGTTTAAAGTAATATAGTAACAATATATGTTAGCAATGTCATAAAGAATGGGAGGAACTGGGAGTACTTGTGTTTTAGTGTGTTTGAACCTCTACAAAGATGGGCTGATACACAACAGGACTTTATTTCTCACAGCTCTGGAGGTCAGAATCCAAGGTCAAGGCAAATACAGATGCAGTGTGTGATGGGGGCTGCTTCCTAACTTTCAGATGGCACTCTTTCAGTCTTGTCCTTACGAGGCAGAACACCAAATAAGCTCTCTGACATCTCTTTTTCTAAGACACCAATCCCATTCATGAGAGTAGTGCACTCATTACCTAATCCATTCTGATAATCCCCACCGTTCTGAAAATTTCCAACTTCAAATACCATTTCGGAATTAGATTTCACCATGTATTTTGGGAGGCACTTCAATCTGTAGTAGTGTGTAGTAAGATACACTATATATGAAGTGATATTTGTGTCAAGTTATTAGAACAGTTATTTGAAGTGGGATTCAGATTAGTCAAAACCATATTTTGAAGAATCTAGAGAAATTAGTAAAAGAAATTTAAAACTAAAATTGACATTCTATTGAAGATACAATGTAATAAGAAAATATGTCAATGAAATCCAGATGAGGCAGAAAAAGTGTGTGTATGTGGATCCAGGTCAACTAATAAATGATATAAATAAAATATAATTGCCAGTATGGTAAATAGAAATCCAACTGATATATCACTAATCACATTAAATGTGTATAGTCTGTATACAACAATTAACTTAAAAGACAGTTATTGAAATCTGACATTCAGCTAACAACTTTCTATCTTAATAATTAATATACTTAAACATAATCTCACATCCAATCCCTAAAAATATATATACATTTTATCTTATATAGTTCAGTGGTAGTTATAATTTAAAAAATGTCCCAGGATGCTTTACAATGTACGTTCATTTTTAAAAGTACAGCATTTCTGTGCAACTATAGTCTTACTGTGGCTATCTGCTCAGAGGTTCTCTTTGTTTCTGAATTCCATAAAATCTATAAAATTTGGAAAAATGAAAATATATTCATTATAAGGTATAAATAAAGTTTAGTTCTAAAAATTGCTCAATATCCAATATTTATTTAGTAGTTTACAACTAAACTACATGTTTATACATGTAATAAGGGATGGTCTGTAAAAGAGAGAAATAAGGAGAAGTGTAGAAAGGATTAATGACAACTTAAACAGTTTTGAAATCTACTTGCCTTTCTCTCCCAAATTACTGTGTGATCTAGATGATGTGATCTTTTAAACAAAGACAAAAACTATTAATATAGAAATAATAAAATAGTGCAAACAAAGAAAAATAATAAGGAATGGTTATAGGTTAAAAGATAACAGTTACACTCTGAGGCTACTGGCATGTTGAGTGTGTCTAATTCACACTTTTATGGAACATTTTCATTATTGCCATCTAGAAAGCATGATAACTGAGCTAATGAAATACCATATGCATGATTTGTTAATATGTGCTTCTCAAAAATCTAAATGTAGGAACTAAAACCCCAAAGTGAAGGTATTGAGTTATGTTTTAGGGAAGTGATTAAAGTTGGTAAGACTCCACCCTTGAGCATGGAATTAATGACCTAATAAAATAGATTTCATTGGACTTCCTCTGTCCTTAGCCCTGCCACCTTTTCCGCCATGTGAGAATGAGGCATTCATCTCTTCCCTCTCCATCCAGTAAGTACAGAGCAAGATGGCACCATATGAGGAAGAGGCTCTCAGCAGACATCAAATCTATCCATGCCTAACTCTTGAATCACTCAGTTTTACAGAGCTGTGAGAAAGTCCTTATAAATTACCCAGTCTAAGGGTTTTGTTTTGTTTTGTTAAATCAGCACAAATGATGTAGATAAAAAATGGGCAAAAAATGTTGATGAAATGACTATAAATTGCATATGCTCTATTCAGTGTCCTTAAAAAAAAGACGGGGAAACTCAGGTAGTGGAGATCTCTTATAGGTCTCAAGTCTCTTCAGTTTTTCTAGTGATTTTCCAAAGGAAATTAACCCTTTAATGCACCAGTGATTTATTTTATTTTTAAGAAGGCTATATTTCTATACATGCTAGCAAGTCAATATGTCTTTATTCACTGACAGTTCTTTTAGCAAGAAAATATTTTGGAGAGGAAAAAATAAAGATACTTGAAGATGCATGTAACAACCTACAGTCAATGAGTTGTTCCTTCTACAATATCTATATTAGAACTCAGATGAAAAGTGACCCACAATTACTAAAGAATGAGATATGTTTGCATTAGGAATGTATCAAATTTTAATACTGTGCTTCATTAATATATGCAATTTAAATACTAATAATAATTTAAACAGGAATCAAAAATAACCAAAGATAAAAAAGTGAATAAAAATTCATTTTATTTCAATTTAGTTGAAATTATATAAAATTCATCTAGTACCTACATCATCGAAATGGTAGGTACTTGAAAAGAAAATTGAATAATTACAGACATATAATATTATATATGTTTTGATTTTTCATTTATTCAATCTGTTTTTACTTAATAAAATTAAAATGTGTCAATTAAGAAATCCATATGCAAGACAACTACTTTGAACTTTTTTATGTAACATGTTAAGAATGAAGAGTCGTAAAGGGAAAGTATATTCTATCTATTGAATTTCTTGGTCAAAATGTCCTGAATTTTACCCAACATGTAATTGGAATCACAAAACCAGGAGATATTCAATGAGGAATGTTACAGTTGATTTTCTCATTTTGCAATGATTTCATATAAAAGAAGAAGCATCACTTACAGATTATATTTTTCTACATGTGAAAATAAATTTTGATTGTATTATCTATGCTATTTCATATTTTGTTAAATATATAACAACTTGAAAAATATACAATAGAAACAACATTTGATTTGCCTATTGTATTTATAAATTCCAAAAGTTCAGTTAAGTTTTGTTAAAAAAAAAGAAAGAAAGAAAACTTAGTGGATTTTAATTTTATATTACAAATAAAACCACAATGATTGAATCTTGCGATTTCCTTTTCTATTACTTAGAGCAGCAGCAAGAAAAAGTTGGTTACTTATAAAAGATAATTATTTTTTTTTTAATCTGTCATTTGCTTCTATGGTTACAACAAGCTAAATTAGCAGTATAATAAAGGGAAGTGTTTTAGTCAGCTCATACACTGCTGTGACTAAAAGAACCCAATAAGAACAATTGTAGAGGAAGAAAGGTTTATATAGGGGCTCATGGTTTCAGAGGTCTTAGTTAATAGAAGGCAACTACATTCCTCTGAGCATGAACATCATAGCAGAAGAGTGTGGCAGAGAGAAGCTACTCACATGATGATCAGAAAGCAGAAAAGAAGTCTCTACTTGCCAGATACAAATATATACCGTAAAGCCACTCCCTATTTCCCACCTCCCCCAGCCACACTCTACCACTTCAATTACCACTCAGTTAATCTTTATCAGGATTAATTCCCTGATTGGGTTAAGTATCTCACAACCCAATCATTCTCCTCTGAACCTTCTTGCATTGTCTCAGACATTAACTTTTTGGGGGGACATCTCACATTCAAACCATAACAGGAAGCTTTATCTCACACATGAAAATATTATTTATATTTCCTAAAAGTTTTCTGTATTTAAAATATTTTAAAAATTAATTATAGTTCATCGAGTATTTTGATTTTAAAATAAAAGTAAACAAAGAATTTTAAGCTTTACTTTTGTTGGAAGTATGCTGCCAAAGCATTAAGAATTAGACTAAAATTTATCTTCATCTCATCCCTCCTGTGCAAAAAATGAATTGGCTTTGAATGCTTTGAAAGTATATGCTTAATTTCCCCTCTCCCAAGGTATCTACTCCTTACATCATTGTAATTAAGAATTATTTTATTGTATGTGAATGTAAACACTGATTTCAAAATTTTTTTCTGGAAAGAGAAAATAAGAGGAAAAACTATAGAAAAAACACACATATACAACACATCTATATAGGTGTAAATATGTCATGAATATATATTGACATAAATATAATATGTAATATATTTTTAAATACATTGTAAATAAACATATATTCTATACTTATTTGTATATAAGTAAATAAGTAAATATTTGTATATATTTCAATTATATATGCATATATATGTATTTCAAAAGGGCTTAAGATACTTCAGATACATAATCTCGTACTTTGACTTACAAGGAAGAGATATTTTTCCAATAGCATTAAACCCTGTATTAAATTGGGTAAGTGATTAAATCAGTGTTCTAATAAGTGGTAAATAAAAAAATAATTATTTGTGTCTATTGCATGCATAGTTACCTACTTTGTATGGCTTGAATCTACATGATATAGAGTTCTGTGTCTTTGAATGGCTTCCAACTGAAAGTAGTTTTATACCACATACTGATACACATAGCAAGTAATATATAAACATATACAGTCATTTCATTCACTTGTTATTTTTTTAAGCATCATCTATGTTGGATGCTCTAGGAATAAGGAGATGAAAGAGATCTGCATTTTACTTTGGAGAAGGATCATTGAAGAAGAAATTAATAAGTAATCAAAGTAGTTTGGTATATCTTTTATTTTACTTATATGTGTGTATACATTTATACAAATATTTATGGATATATATATATATATATATATATATATATATATATATATTTGTATATTTGGGAACATGGAAATTTTTAAAAATATATTATTAAGGAAATGATAAAGCTTTTTGATGAAATTGCACTTAATTTGCACTTAGGGTGGAAAGTGTGTATCTTAGTCTACTTTGTGCTGCTATAATCTACCAAAGACTGGGTAATCTTATAGAACATAAATTTATTTCTCATAATTCTACAGGCCTGAAAAATCCAACAGCAACAGCAAGAGCAAGACAGCAGCATCTGATGAGGCTTTTTCAGTATGTTCTACCTGGCACAAGATAAGGGAGAAGAAATCCCCTTATCAAACTCCTCAATTTAATCCTATTAACAAGGGATGAGCCCTCATGGCCTATTCACCTCTTACAGGCTAAAATTCTTAATTTGAGTTTATTAGCAATTCCTGAATTTTGCAATGGGAACATTCAAATCACAGCAGGATGCATTTCACAATAAAAGTATAAAGTAATCTGATGCACAAAGGAAATAAAGAATGAATAGTACCTTCCATAAATAGTGATTCATACATTCACTCGCTCAGTAGGAATATATTAAGAGACTTGGAGGAATCAGAAGAAGGAAACCTAAGAATTTTCTTGCGACTGGAGCATCATGTTAGTCAACTTTCTTTTGCTGACAATATACCTGATGTATGTATTTATAAGGAGGAAAGGTTTGTTTTAGCTCATGGTTTCAGAGCTTTCAGTCTATGTTTTGGCCCCTTTGCTGTGAAATTGTGGAGGCATAGTACACCATGGCAGGAGCCTGTAATAAAGGAGTCCTCTTCAACTTGTGGCAGCTGGGAAGCAAAACAAAAGACAGGAAAAAGTTGGGGTCCCAATATCCTCCAAGGGCATGCCCCCAGAAACTTAACTTCCTTCCCTTAGACCTCACCTGGTATGGTTTAGATATGTAGTGTCCCCAGAAACTCATGTGTAAGACAGTGCAAAAAAACTTAGAGGTCAAACAATTGAGTTATGAGCACCTTAACTTAATCAGTGTATTAATCTCCTGATAGGGATTAACTGCATGGTAACCCTAGGCAGGTAGGGTGTGGCTGGAGGAGGGAGGTCATTGGGTGTGTGTGTTTAAGGTTTATATTTGGTCCATGATGAGGAGAAAGAGTCTCAGAGCTCAGAGTCTCTCTCTCTCTCTCTCTCTCTCTCTCTCTCTCTCTCTCTCTCTCTCTCTCTCTCTCCCTCTCCTCTCTATCTCCCTCCCTTTCTCTTCCTTTCTTTCTCTCCTTCCCTCTGCTTCCTGGAATCACATCCTGAGCCACTTTCCTTCTACCACAACTTTCTGCCATGATGCCTGGCCTCACATCTCAGGCCCTGAGGAATGAAGCCAGCCATCTATTGACTGAGACCTGAAACTACATGAGCCCCCAAATCAACTTTTCCTCTTCAAATTGTCAGGTCTTTTGGTCATAGTGGCAAAAATAAACTGACTAAAACACCTCTTCCTAAAGTTTCCACCACTGTCCCAATAGCACCAGGGGCTAGTGGCCACACCTTTAATGAGCCTTAAGGAGACTCCAGATGTAAATTATAGCAAGCATTAATGGGAAAGTAGTAGGAAAAGCAGGGAAGGCAATGGGAATAAAAGAAAGGGAAATGAGCATTCATTTCTTAAGAATGTGAAATAATCTTTACTGAAGTTAAAGCCAATGCTATCTGTTCTGAGCCTCATCAGAGCAAGCTGCAAACTACTATAGGTAAAATGAGCCCTGATGTATCTTTCTGCCAAGCCACCAACGCTGGTTTCATTAAAGAAGGTTGGAATCCTGAGCAAAATGCTAGGGAGTTTTAAATTAAAGAGATAAGACTCTAATTACCTTTAAAACCAGATCCAGGACGGCTTCTCCTAGCTCCAGCCTCCAGCCACCTAATGCAGTAGCGAAAACACACCAGGGAGTGGACTTTTATTGGGGAACAAAAAATTCTAGGGAAAATCCATCCAATGAAGGGGGCAGCATCCCAAGGTCAGGGGCCACAACTGGGTCTTCCTGGCAGTGGCCAGACAACAAACGACGCCTCTGCATGGACAAGCCCTTGGACCTGGAGAAGGGTAGGGAAAGCTCTGACACAGCTGTGTCTGAGCACCTCTCACCCAGCCAGGGAGGTAACTCAAATCACGTTCGAGGATGACCTCCCACATATTTTGATATGAACTCGGGCCCATTTATTCCAGATATTAAGAGAAGAAGCTTCTGTTTTGTTCTAGGCCATGTCTCATTCAAACAGCAATCCAGAGAAGTAGAACAGATAAAATAGTACAGATTATACATTTTACTAATTATATTGGCTCATTCAGAATCAAAGAAACACTGAATCAGGACTCAGGATGTTTTTAGAGCATGTAATCTCAAAAAAAAAAAAATGTTTTCCTATTTAACTCAGAATCTTCCACTTCATGACTAGAATTCAAGATAAAATTGTTTTTCCAATAAAATATGGAGGACTTAAGGGTAAGAAGAGAGGGTTATACATCCCTGCCAAATATGTGTAGCTCTCCTGAGGTCAAGTATGTAGAATTCTACTATATTAAGAATGTTATTTGATTGGACTTCTTTTAATCTTTTTCTTATTTAATTATTACATTAATAAGAATTAGTGACATATAGTTGTTATGATTTACATATGAGGGGACCCCGAATATTAGATATGAGGGGACCTCCCTCCTCCAGCCACACCCTACCTGCCTAGCATTGTTAACAACAAGAATACTAACCAAAACAATAGTTCTGTTTGGGGAAATATTTGAAATTTATGTTTTTTCCTGGTAGGTAGTATTTTTGAAAATTCTTTATAAACTATCTGATTTATGATATTTTGCTAAAACTTCTATATTGCCAGTATTTTAAAGATTATTAGTATATTATCCTATAAAGATTATTAGTATATTATCATTGCTTATTATTAATTATGGTAAAAGAATTAGTTATATTCTTTATTGTATATTCCCTACTTTTCTTCTTACTACTTATATTTTTCTTATATGCTGAGAAAATCCAACTTTCATGAATTCTTAAGACTGTCCCATGACCTCAAAAATGAATATAGTAATGTGTTAGAATTGTCAGACAGACTTCATAGCCTTTGCCACTGGTGTTACTCACATGATTAAAATGTATTATATGGCAAAAGGGATTTGCACTTAGGGATTTGCAGACCATGGTAAATTAATTTCCAACACTCAAGTTGCACATCTTCTTCACTTTTTGTGATATTAATTAATGTTAATAATTACAGCAGAAGTTAGAATGATTTCAATCATGAGAATGTGGTGCATAAATGTTGGCTTTGAAGATGGAAGGGGCCACAAAGAAGCTGCTGAGTGGATTTGTCAAAGAATCTGAGTGAACTTGGGTGTAACTGTTTCCCAGCACTTCCAGATAAGAGCTCAGCTTTGCAGATTTCTTGAAAATTTAATTTAAATTTTAATTCTATTATTCTAATACACTTAAATATCTATATCAATGTATACATGTATGTATATACATATTTAAATTTTCTTTGTTAAAACAAAATCGTTGCTTTATTTTTTTCATAGGAGAACAACTTTGTTTCTTGATCTATAATTTCTTACAGAAGTGTAATATAGTAACAACACCAAAATGCAACATTCATGAGTGGAATCTAGCAAGCTTCCAGAAATATAACTTTAAATAGAGTTATCAATAATATATGGATAACCCAAGTAAGACCTACATGATTCGTGTAGAACTCAATAAAAAAGAGGTTTGATTTTGACTAAACAGGCTGTGGTGGCACACACCTGTAATCTCAGCTATTTAGCAGGCTAAGATGAGATGATTACAACTTTGGGGCCAGTCTGTCCCAAAATAAAAACAAAAAGGGGTTGGGATAGTTCAGTTGTAGAATGCCCCAGGGTTCAATCCCTTATACCACAAATCCATGTCATCATCATCATCTGACTATATAGAAGATGATAAGTGATTTAAAAATTATTGAAGTCATCTCAACTGTATTGAAATGTAGAAAAATAATTAGAAAAGTACTAACCAGTATATAACAGGTGATCCAACTTACCAAACTGGACAATAAAAATTATTACTGTCTCAAATCAACTTCTCTACATGTTCGTAAGTAATTATATATATTTTCTATAATCAATACCCATTAAATTTTTTTGTTGTCTTCTTTAGCATTGAAGAATTCCATTTTTGTTTTTATCTATTGATGCTTCATTATCTCCCTCTTCACCGGTTCATTTTATTTCTCTGAATTTGAATCTGGCAGATCTTCTCTAGAGTTCAGCCTTTACCAATCCACAGTAAATTAATTTCCACTCAAGCTGCACCTCTCTTTTACTCTCTGAGTTAATATTAGGTGTGAATTTGACTGGATCAAGGGATACCTGTGGAGTTGTAGATTCCTTTGGGGTGTGTCATTCAGGATGTTTCTGAAGGAGATTGGTGTATGAATTGATGGATTGAGCCAGGAAGATCTGCCTTCAATGTGTGTGAGCATCACCCAGTTTGCTGGGGACCTGGATGAAACAAAAGGGAAAAGGAACAACAAATTCACTGTTTTCTGGAGTAGGCATACCATTTTTATCCTGCCCTTGGATATTAGAAAGTCAGGTTCTCTGGCCTTTGGACTCCACGGTTTGCACTAGCACCCTTCCATCTGTCTCCACCTAAACTCAGTTTTAAGGCCTTTAGCCTAGGGCTAAGAAATACTCCATCAATTTCCCTGGTTCCCCAGTTTACAGAGAGCATGTAAAACAACTTTTCAGTCTCCATAATAATGTGAAAGAAATTTCCCAAGAAATTTTCTCTCAATTAAATTTCTTTCTAGTTTCATTTCCTACTGGTTCTGTCTCTCTAGAGACACTGATACATTTTCCCATTATATTAATTTTGTTTAAAAAATTCAGGGTCAAACACCATTTTGCATCCATATGACCTTAAGTATCTCTTCCATTGTTCCTTTTAAAACTCTTGAGTAGTCAATGACTAAATTATAAATTAAATTATAAGGAATAAACATGTGGACACAGTTCTATAGTCACATTCTTTTTAAAACCTCACTTTGCAAAATTCTAATCCTCTTTTTTAACCTTTTTCTCACCATGCATTAAGGCATAGTAAATGTACCCCCCCCAAAAACAAAACAAAACAAAAAGCAGAAGAAATGTTAACTATTGATATTAACTTTGAAAAAATTTTACCCATCAGTTGATAAGAGATGAAAAATATAACTGTTAAAAATAGTTAGATCAAAGTTATTTGACATGTTGGAAAAAAAATGCTAAATCCTGAGGAGAAAAATAGGTGTATATCAAGAAACAAACAAGAACAATAAAAACAAAAACAAAACAGTGTTATTGATCAAGGAAGACAGAGAAGAAGAGATAGACCAATTGGTCAAAAATGACATTTACCAAAAAATGACAGAAATTATAACTCTATACAGAAATTGAAATAGAAATGTTAGCCAAAAGACATATTCTGAATGATTTTATTATCTTTAAATATTTTTAGGCTTTCTATATAGTCAGCAAATGGTCATTTTATTTATATGATATCCTGTGTGCCTTCAAAAGAAAAAGCCTTCTCTTTATATGCCAATTATATTAAGTTAGAACAAACTTCTAACAACTATAAAAGAATAAAAGCTGATCAATTACAGAGGACCAAAGCTTTATATCAAACTTTAACTACAACCTGGTTGCAAGAAGATAATGAGATATTATTAAAATATTGAAGGAGAATAACTCTGATGTAAAATGCTCTTGAGTACTTAGATATTATAAGAAACTCAAAATCTTCCTAATGTCCATATCAGGATAATTTCCTCCACTCATTTCTGAGTAATTAACATCCTGACTTTGAAAAAGTATTTTCATGGTATATTCTAGGTTTTGATATATAATAATATTTTTGTTTGAGATTTTTGCTCTAATTAATACACTAGTTTCTGGACAATTGATGTTTCTAATGATATTATTAGAGGAATTTTTTTTTAATTTCATGTTTGAAAGCTTAAAAATAAATGTAATTGGTTCACATCTTATAAACACATAGTGTTAATTTATTTATATGTCATAATAGCTTATTAATTATTTAGGATATTCTATGAAAACACATTTCATTTCTTCCTTTCATGTTCTTTTTTTAAATTTTTTTTTAATTTTTATTATTACATAGTTCTTGACATATCATATTTCATACATTTGATTCAAGTGGGTTATGAACTCCCATTTTTACCCCGTATACAGATTGCAGAATCACATCTGTTACACATCCACTTTTTTACATACTGCCATACTAGTGTTGTGTTCTGTTGCCTATTCTATCCTCTACTATCCCCACTCCTCTCCCCTCCTCTCCCATCTTCTCTCTCTACTCCATCTACTGTAATTCATTTCTCTCTCTTGTTTTTTTTCCCTTTCCCCTCACTTCCTCTTATATGTAATTTTGTATAACAATGAGGGTCTCCTTCCATTTCCATGCAATTTCCCTTCTTTCACGTTCTTATATATTTTTCCACAAGCTCTGTTTTAAAGTATGATGCTAAACCAAGTTGATGAGGGTGTGTATCATTTTCTTGTTCCCAATATTAGAAGGTAAATACCCAATATTTCGTCATTACAAATGATGTTTGCTACACCCAGTTTGGAGATAACTGTTATATGACTTTTTCCTATTGTTCTTTGTTTGATAATAGTTTTTATCATTAGTGAACTTGGATTTGAGTATTTCATGATCACAAAGAATGCCATGATTTTTAAAAAAATATTTTTTAGTTGTAGATGGACATGATAACTGTATTTTATTTATTTACTCTGTGTTGTGCTGAAATTCGAACCCACCCTTTTATACCTGCTAGGCAAGGACTCTACCACTGAGCCACAACCCCAGCTCCTCCATGATTTTTTTCTTTATACTGTTATAGTAATAGACTGTAATTTTTGAATATTAAGACACATTGATTGCGGTAGCAAACCCAACTATGTTTGTGGTTTGTATATTACTAGATTAAGTGCATAATATTTAAGATTTTTGCTGCTGTGTCTATAGATTTTGATATATAACTGTCTTTTCTTGTAATGTCCTCCATAGATTTCAGTATTAAAATCTGTTCGATTCATAAAACATGTGAGAAGTATTTCCTTTATATTTCTGGAAATTTTGTTTCCTTCTTAAATGTTCTGATGAATTCTCCAGTGAAATATCTTTAATCTAGAATATTTGTGTCTGTACGAGGAAAATGTTCCTTATGGATTATTTTTAAAAATAGTTAAAGGAATATTTCAATATTCATGTTTTCACATTTCAGGCTTGGAAAGATATTTCAAGGAATTTTTAAAAAATCTCTTTCATTCAGTTGTCAAAGGTACTGGAATAAAGAATTGTAGTATCTCATGGCTTATGAATTTCTTAATCCTAGAAGATATCTACCTATACTTTATAATTTTATATTGCTGTGATCATGCACTATTTCCTTTTCTTTCTCTCTCTGAATTTAGCACTTTGCCAATTTTAACTTTTTTTTTTCAAGAGAATGACTTTGAGGTATTTTGATCTCCTTGACAGTGTGATTGTTTTTTAATGTATCTATTTCTGCTAATATTTTTTTTCATAACTTTGGTTTCATAGGATTTAATTATCTGCTTGGTATTCAGCTCCCTTATATGTAAGTTGTTGAAGATGTTTTGCTTTCAACCCTTGATGTGGAATTTAGGTAATTGCATTTAGCTTATTATTTTCATTTTTCATGTACACTATTATGGTGATAAATTTTCTTTAGGTTGAATATGTGATCCCTTTGTGGTTATTAATTTAAAATATTTTCTAATTTTCATTGAGATTGATTTTGTGATTCACAAATTATTTGGAAACATATTGCCTGATGTGAAAATATTTTGGGATTTTTAAGTTGTCCTTTTGTACTAATGATAGAAAATTCATTATTTCAATCTTTTGAAATTTGTCAAGACTTGCTTGTAGGACAACATATGGTACATTTGAATAAATATTAAATGAGCACATCAAAATAATGCATATTGCCGTTTTTAAGTGTAATGTTCTACATATGTCAATTAGGTTGAATTTGTTAGAGATCTTTAAAACTTCTTAGTTTGTAATGATAATTTTTTTCAATTCTTTCCAACATTATGTAAAAAGTGGGTAAAATCTCTGACTGTGATTATGGATTTATATCTTTCTTTGATTATTATAAACCTAAAATTTAAACTTGTCATAACTTCTTAGTATATTGCTTCTTTTATCATTATGAAAAGTATTCCTAGATTCCTAATACTGCTTCTTACCACAAAGTTTATTTTAACTGACATCAGTACAGTAATACTAGATTTCTTTTGCTTGTTTTGTTTAGCATGCCAGAACATATTTCTTTTTCATTTTCTTTTCTTTTTTTTTTCAGATTTCTGTACCCTTACAATTTTGTGTGTATGCATGAAAAGCATTTAATTACTTTTAAAATTTATTTAGAAAACTTGACTTATTTGGAGTACTAAAATATTTTATATATAGGTAAAGATAATTGTATTTAAATTCACCACCCTGTTTTTACCAAAACCCATTGAATGCTGCAATTTCTCTCATGCCTTTTTTCAATTAAGCATTTTAATTTTTCCATGTGTCCTTTTCTTTTTTTTTTATTGTTGGTTGTTCAAAACATTACATAGTTCTTGATATATCATATTTCACATTTTGATTCAATCGGGTTATGAACTCCCATTCAATCGGGTTATGTATACTCCCGTATACAGCTGGCAGAATCACATCAGTTACACTTCCATTGATTTACATATTGATATACTCATGTCTGTTGTATTCTGCTGCCTTTCCTATCCTCCACTATCCCCCCTCCCCTCCCCTCCCCTCCCCTCTTCTCTCTCTACCCCCACTACTGTAATTCATTCCTCCCCCTTGTATTATTTTTCCCTTTCCCCTCACTTCCTCTTGTATGTAATTTTGTATAACCCTGAGGGTCTCCTTCCATTTCCATGCAATTTCCCTTCTCTCTCCCTTTCCCTCCCACCTCTCCTCCTTGTTTAATGTTGGTCTTCTTCTCGTGCTCTTCTTCCCTAGTCTGTTCTTAGTTACTCTCCTTATATCAAAGAAGACATTTGGCATTTGTTTTTTAGGGCTTGGCTAGCTTCGATTAGCATAATCTGCTCTAATGCCATCCATTTCCCACCAAATTCTATCATTTTGTCATTTTTTAATGCAGAGTAATACTCCATTGTGTATAGATGCCACATTTTTTTTATCCATTCGTCTATTGAAGGACATCTAGGTTGGTTCCACAGTCTTACTATTGTGAATTCTGCTGCTATGAACATCCATGTAGCAGTGTCCCTGTAGCATGCTCTTTGTAGGTCTTTAGGGAATAGACCGAGAAGGGGAATAGCTGGGTCAAATGGTGGTTCCATTCCCAGCTTTCCAAGAAATCTCCATACTGCTTTCCAAATTGGCTGCACCAATTTGCAGTCCCACCAACAATGTACAAGTGAACCCTTTTCCCCACATCCTCGCCAGCACTTATTGTTGTTTGACTTCATAATGGCTGCCAATCTTACTGGCCATGTGTCCTTTTCTTATCCTACCAATTTTAGTATCTTGTGCTTTTTTCCTACATAATAATATATACCTTAATTTATGAGTATCCAATATAAAGTAAACTTTTCATCATTTTTCTTATAATATAAATATCTTAAGTATGTTTATGTTAATGGACATGAAAACTATCCATATTTATGGCAGCATATGATGATTTCATGCATACATTTTATAATGTGTATGTCATTTTATCTCTCTCTTCAAACGTGTCCTGTTAGAATAGTTTTGTTACATTTTTTTAGTTTTCATTGACATTTACCTTAAGTTTTACATTGCAACATTTTTGTTTATATAAATAATATTCTTTAAGATTTAGCCACCCTTCTTATTCTTTCCTTTCTCTACATTCATTTTTGAAATTCTATATTTACATCTGAAATAATTTCCTTTCTACCTGAAAAATATAATTATTTAATTTAATGTACTATACTTTTGATGTAGACAAATTTCTCATTTAACTTTTCTAAAATACGTTATTTAATTATAGGATTTTTTATTTTGCATAAGTTTCTAGTTAAAATATGAGTGATCATATGATCTAAATATGACTTTATTTGAGAAGTTATATTTAGGTCATATTATCACTCATCTAAAAGTAATATATCCTATTCTCTAACTTGTTTCCCATAGTTTGCTTCCTAAACAGATATGAAGAAATCATCTAAAATCTTAACAAATTTTTAAAGATCAAATGGTGGTAAATGTCTCAGTTTTGAATAGCAGGAAGGTATAACTATACTTAGCATATACACTTATATATACAGTATTTGAAAGATGAGTTTGAATGAAAACAGATGAAAAAAAATACCAATACGTGAAATAATCCTAGATTTATATCCCAACATCACTTGATGCTAATTTAAATACACACACACACACACACACACACACACACACGGAAATCCTATACTCAAACTAAGAAATGAAAAAAATAATTCTAATAGCAATATAAATGTTGTAACATAAGTGTATAGTTATCCAAAACTAACTAGTTACTAGAAATGCATAAAGAGGAAATATAATGAGCAAAAGCCACTTTTTAAATATTTGAAATTCTTCAAATCTGATGACAAGCATTTAAGGCAAAGTCAGGAAGTTCTTCAATGAAGTTGAATAAATACAGAGACAATAAACCATATTGCTTACTGTGAAACTATGGAAAATAGTTTGAATCTTTGCCTTGCAATTTCATGTTCCTGTGGACTGAGAACAAGTTATAATTAGATGATTTATATTTTTGTAATTGCTGAGATGAAAGCATCATTCTTTGAAGCCCCAAACCACACTGAGATTAAGTCTCATTCTTCCCATCTCTAAAACATTGAGGATGCCCATGTTTTTAGAAGAAAAATATTACTGTTTGACCTTTAATTGAAAAATCTTATAAAATGTGAAATTCCAGTTAGAAGCCTATCTGCACGTTGTATAAATTATGGAAACTCCACTGGCAAGAGTAAATGTTTACAAATCAAGATGTTCAACACCAGTGAACAAACAAACAAAATAAATCAATTAGGTCCAATAAGATGCATGGGGCCTTGTCAAATATTACTTCATGATTTAATGATTTCTTAAAGTGAAACAAAAAACACTTTAGCACTAATCTATCTTTAATAAATAAAATTTAATTTATAATTAAAATTTAAATAATTTATATTATTTATTGCACTAAAATATTGCTGTAATTTAAAATGTTTTAAAATGTCTCATAAGTATGTTTCAATATAATTTGTTTTATGATACTATATTTTTGATGCAGTTTTAAAACCTTAATGAGTAGAAATCAATGAAATTGAAAATCAAAAATAAGTAGAAAAAAATCAGTGAAAAGAAAAATCCGGTTCTTTGAAAAGATCAATAAAATTGATAAACCTCTGGAAAGTTAAACTAAAGAAAAAGAAAGACATGAATTACTCCTATCAGAAATGAAAAAGAGGATGCCACTAATGATTCCAGGTACATTACAAGAATAGTAAAAGAATATTATAAACAACTCTTGGTCCATAAATTTGATGATCTAGATGAAATGGGATAATTTCTTGAATGCCACAGTCTACCAAAGCTTTCACAAGAGAAATATATAAACTGAATAGGCCTTTATTAAAAACACTGAACCAACACTGAATAGCTTGCGAAAGCAGAGAGCACCAGGGCCATAAGGATCATTGATAACTTTTACCAAACATTTCAGCATTTGAAGAGTGGATTTTGTTCATTCATTATTCCTCCTCCTCCAAAAAAAAAAAAAAAACCTGCAGAGAGAGATATGGTGAAGCACAGGAATGGATGAAAATGTTGTAAGCCAATAAGTGTAAATAACAGCATCAGAAGCAAAATCTCTCCAACTGCTGAGCTCCTAGGAGAAAAGACAGATTAATCCTCCGTCTCCAATGTTGGAAAGAAAATCCCTTCATGGAACTAGCAGTAGAAAGTTCTGATGTCAGAATATAAAGAACAGAATCTTCGTATTTCTCTACAAGTACTAATTGAATATGTACTGTAAGATATGTGGGCAAGTGGATAGTAAGCTTGAAGCTGTAAAATTTCTGGAAATTAAAGGTATGGGACATATGTGTGACATATTAAAGACTATTCAGATTTAATAACTGGTTCTAATGCTAATGAACTCTTTGTAAAAAGTCTGATGTCTACCTGACCCAGTTGACTTTCTACAATTTGATCATATAATATTTCTAGAGATCTTCTTTATTTATTTTCATACTGATATTCATTGGAACAAAGCTTTGACATTGTCCCTGATGCAGTGATTACCTCATGAAGAATTAGTGCTGGTACAATTGGATAATAAAATTAAATTTTGAAAAAGACAGTAAACTATATGTCAATATACAATATATCAATATGCATTAGAGGCAAAGATTTTATAGTTAGGTGGTGAAGAATTGACGTACTCAAAATGTGCAAGTGGGCTGGGGATGTGGCTCAAGCGGTAGCACGCTCCCTTGGCATGCGTGCCGCGCCAGGTTTGATCCTCAGCACCACATACAAATAAAGATGTTGTGTCCGCCAAAGAATAAAAAATAAATATTAAAAAAATTCTCCCTCTCTCTCTCTCAAAAAAAATATGCAAGTATCATATAGTACATTAGAGAGGAGTCAGAGAGGGGAGCACTGTCAAAAATGAGTGCTATAGGATAAGGGGATTAGTAAAGCAATTAGGCAGGTATATTTGTGGAAGTAAGAAAGAGAGACTTGGAAGTTGGAGGATCAGAAGAGTTCTTACTAACAAGTTAATAAGAAAACTTGAACACATCTCATTATGAAGAAAGTTTCTAGATGGTCTTTGGAAAAATGTGACTCTGCATAGCTGCCAGCTTTGTGGATTCACATCCAAAAATTTGGTAGTGGACCTGTGTCCACTACTGATTGACAGCATTTGGCCAACAAACTGAGTGTGGAGTAGAATAGACTAAGCACCAGCCAGAAGGATGGCAGGGATCTCTACATGTATAAAATGTTGCTTTTGACAACTATGACCTTCAGAAAATAGTAATCACTGTTTTGCTTCCTCTTTCTTAATCGCAAATTTCTGTTTTATCTAATAAGGAAAAGGAGATTATGAAAACGATCTTTTTTCTGTCAATTCAAGATGGTACAATTCAAAACACCACATGAATTTTAGAGTGAAGGAAACCAAGGATTTTATAAGAAAAAGTGGAATATATGTGTAAGAATTTCTACATTGAACTTGAGGACAGCCATGTTTCTCCACCCTAGTGAGGAAGATATATTTTAAAATCTTGATATATACATATCTACTGAATTTAGTGTAGCAAATGAGTCTGTTTAATTCCTTTTCAGTAAGTTTGGGACTCAATATTTTGCTGTTGCTATCTTTATATATTTAATAATCTTATATTTGAACTTGTATTTTGTCTAAAATGAGATGATAGAGAATAAGCCAAGGACTTGAAGCCTCCAATTGTAAACAAACTTGCTCTCAGACCCAGACCTAGAGACCTTTGGCACAGGTATTGTCTGGGTCTGATTAGCTCATTTTTTTAATGCTATAACAAAATGCCTTAGGCTAGGTAATGGATAAAGGAAAAGATATATTTAATTCATAATTCTGGAGATTTAAGAGTATGGTGCCAGTATTTGCTCAATTCTGGTGTGGACTTGCTGGCTATATCACAACAGCGGAGAGGTCATCAAGGTGGGGGACCAGCAAGATGATAAGAATGAAAGTGCAAGGGATTCAGAAGTTAGGTTTACTAACTGGAATCCTAGGAAAACTAAATGAATCCATTCTGAAAGATACACCCTCAATTATCTAAACACCTTCCAATTAGTCCCCTTTCTTTAAGACTTCCACTTGAGCACCATGCCCTGGAAACTGAGCCTGTGGCACATGACCTTTTGAAGGACAATTTCAAAACATATCCAAACCACAGCAAGATTCAAACACAAAGAGACTTCAGATCATACCAGAGTGTCTTGAAGTGCTCTTTGAGTATCCCTTTACTTGAGGGAGTGTAATATTGAGAACACAAAACAAACAGCAAAACCATGACAGATTGAGAGAAACTAAAAAAAAAAAAAAAAAAAAAAAAAAGGAAAATCCTGGCTTTTTTTGGTTTGGTTTTGCTGCTGCCTCCATTCCCCTCTTTCTCCTCCTCCTCCTCCTCCTTCTCCTCCTCCTCCTCCTCCTTCTCCTCCTCTTCCTCCTCCTCCTTCTCCTCCTCCTCCTCCTCCTTCTCCTCCTCTTCCTCCTCCTCCTTCTCCTCCTCCTCCTCCTTCTCCTCCTCTTCCTCCTCCTCCTTCTCCTCCTCCTCCTCCTCTTCCTCCTCCTCCTCCTCCTCCATTTCCTTCTCCTCTTCCTTCTTCTATAAAAATTTCCCTGGGAATTAAGAACTGGTCCTGAATTTCATTTTTTGAATTCCAGGTATGAGAGTAGATTTCCCTTTAGCCTGGGCCAGATAGGATCTACATAAGCTTGGAGACATGCTTAGAACCTTTAATATTCTTTAAAAATACTAACTTGGGTAGGATTCAACTGTGTAGAATGTGGTTCTAGAAAATGAGAGGTTTAATGAGAAGCAACAGTTGGAGAGCAAATTCATCACTCACTGACACTTAAAAAAGAAATTATTCTCTGCATGAATCACTCGTTTCCAAATTTTATTGTCTAACATGGTACATAAAAGCAATTATTTAATAGGATAGGATGTAAGCAAGGTGAAAAATAAGCTGGCCACAAAAAATGAATGAAAAAGAAGAAACCAAGAATAACCCCTTTCCTAAATTTCATGGATGACAGAGGGGTAGGAGAAAACTTTCTTGAAGTGTATGTTAATTAAAATACAGAAATTAAGATTCTGATATCTAAAAAGAGATTTTATTTTACAGTTAAAAATTATCAGGTATTAAATACAAATGATCAGAAAAGTGATGCAAGATGCTCAACTTTTCAATAGGTAAAGACACCCTTCCTGAATGTGTTTGGAGGACAAAAATAAAAACTGTATTGAATGACATCGTAAAGAAAGGTTTGCTCATTCAAAAAAATTGGATCCTTGTTCTGTAATTTCTACCAATTTTAATTGCCTGAATTGTTTTATTTTCTATATAAAAAATTGAAATATGTCTAAGATATAAGAGAATTTTTGGTAAATATATTGAGGAAAAATGCTTATGGAATTGTAATGTTAATAATATTAATGTAAAAATATAATGTAAAATAGTGTGAATAGAATTATAACCCAACAAATTTATAATTTAATTGTACTTTTTGTCTTTTAAAAATAATTGTAAGTGAATTTTAATATGTCAATAAAGTAGCAACTACATAAGTGGGAGTTTTAAAATCCTAATATGTGATAAAATTCTTTGGAGAAGTTTTGGACTCAATTGTTTTTAGTTTTTGACACTTATTCAGGTTTGAGTAATAACTGACATCATGAAACACAGAAGTACTATTTATATACTCCTGAGAAATTGGAGGTCAGTACTAAAATGACTGGGGAAAATGGAACTAATAAAATAATAATGACAAAAAGTGAGTAGAAAATCGAATAGGTGATGCTTAAATTAACAAAATTAAAAGAGGATTACAAACAAAGTGTGAGAACTAGTGTGTCTACCTTTTATTATATTTCATTGTAAATGAAGATAGTTGAGTTAAAATAGTGAATATTCTGGACATTCGTGTTCAAAAGATTAGAGTTTCTTTTTCCTTTTAGAAGGGTGGTATTCAGGCAATACTTTCATCAGGACTTTTGTTTGGTGATCAGTTTTAAGATGGCTGAGAAACTGGTTAAAGGACAACAACAAAGAACTGATATGACTAACAATGTGCTGATTTTTTTTATCAGTCTTTACTCATATTTCTGTCATAAGCAAAGATATATTAATGATGTCATAGTTGTCAAATTTTTTAAAATAAAGGAGTACCTTAGAAAAGAAATACAATAATTTGAATGCTACACTGTACAAGCTTTTTTAAAAAAACAATCTTAGTGCTGAAGGCAGACTGTGCTGCTTCACCTTTTATTACAAGACTCAGTGAATAAAACATATTTGATAGCTTGGCAATAAAGAAAAAATTGTATTTAAATGAGGACAGAAGACATTGGGCTGGAATTGATATGATTATGCCACAACTGATGAGTCATATCTAATGACACAGTCTAGTGCTCGTGAAGCAAATCTGAGGATGGGAATGAGGGGAAGGCAATCAGGGCGCCTGGAGAGATGGGCAAGGAGGCAGGACCATACCCGCACGTCCTTAATGGTGTGTCCGTGGAAAACTGTTTGGTTTCTCAGCAAACGTCTTTGAAGTGAAAAGATATTAAATATGATGAAATTTAAAAAAAAAAAAAGTCTAGCGTACTTAGGCACAAGGAAATATGTGAGTTTGTGACACACAGTTAAAAACAAATTGAATAGATAGCCAGCAGACAGTTTTGGGAAATTTAAAACTCAGATTTTGCTTCATATCATCATACATAATGCTGAGGTACAGACAAAAATTAGGTATTGTTTCAGCAGTACCCACTCCTGCCTTCATCCTGCATTTTAAAATGATTCAACAGAAAACATCTTATTATTGTTGTTGTTTTTTCTTCTTCCTTATAGAAATTTGTCTGCTGTCTTATCTAAAATTCCCCATCTTTTTTCTGACAATTTACACATGATTATCACAAAATTGTTGTCTTCTCGTCAATTTGTTCTCTGTACCCTAAAAACTCTCTGAGGATATATAAAGAAGCATTATATTTATATTGTTAAGCATTATATTTATATCTTTATCTCTGGATACCTTGCTCATTGCGGTTGTGATGTGATAGATGTGAAATGAATGCATAGAGTATATGAGAAAACAGTTTGAACATGAGAAGAGGCTTTAGATATGTCATGCTTTTGTCTTTAAGCAAAGCTGTTGCTATTAGACTGTGTTGCCTTAAAGTTCTTTATAGAAGGAAAACAAAACTAGCATATTAAAAAAAATAGGGAAAATAAGGATGTCAGTCACAGCTGTCATCATCTCAAATGTGATTCTTTATGAACTTCCCTAATACACAAGGAAGAAATACTTTTTGCAGGGTTAAGGGGAAGAACATTCTATGATTACTTTGTCAGGGAATATTTGGCAATATTTTTGGCTGTCATGAATATGGATGAGATGCTATTGGCATCTATAGTTAGAGGCCAGGGATGCTGCTCAACATTTTATCATTCATTGGACTGTCCCAACAACAAGACATTCTCCTGTCTAAATATCAGTCATGCACAGGTTGAGAAAACCTGCTTTAAAACCACTAGAAATGGGGATGAGATTTCCAAAGGAAATGTTTCAAGAAAATGCAAATGGAAAATCAAATGAGATAGCAAAACTATGGCTTACCATAGTCAGCCACAGAACTGCATTGTCTTCCAATATCAGAAAGACTGTTTTACTTATCAAAAATGGAACTGATTTGCTCAATATTACTTCTGAAGGCAAACCTGAACAAAAGTCTGAAATTGGTAATGATGAATATATTAAAATTGTAGAATCATGTGAAAGTTATAATTGTCCAAGGGCAAACAGAAACACCTTTACAGAAATGAAAATCCAATCAGAAACCAATATTGTGTCCTTTTGCCAGGAGTTATTTTACATTAGAAAAGTTTTGAAATGAATGAACATTTGAACCAAGTCAGCACAAAGGTCACTTCTAACTCATACATATAAGCTCCGTTTAGGCAGAGAAAGACTATCAGTATAGGTCTAAAGAGACCACTAGTCTATGTTCCATATCATTCATGCATCAAGAGAAACATAATTGAGAAATAGAATAATTGCCTCTGCTAGGCTCTTCTATGCATCTTAGTAGAAAGTACAGAGGAATTATTATTTTTAATCCCCTTTGTAGAACTATGTTAGCCTAGTCTTTAAACCACCCATCGATGGTGTGCTCAATTAGACCTGTGTTTCAATTGACAGTGAGATTATATATTGAAAATAATGTGAATTTATGATTTAACCAAAGGCATGTTCTAGTCAGGGAATGATTTTTTTTCTATCCTTACTTTTTTTTAATTCAGGAGAAAACAAGGTAACCATGAATTTAGAGTGTACGTGTACAGACTCTTACTGTGTTAAGTCAGTAGTGAGAAAAGAATAAAATATTTAATAGAACAGCTAGAAATATTTCTATTGTCTTTCCTTTGGTATTCCCCTGCTTTGATCTTTCCCTTTATAGTTTTTATTCCTTTTCTTTTGTTTTTGGTGGAATAGGTAATTATAGCGTGTACAATAAAATTTTCTTGCAAATACAAATGCATAACTCTCCTAAATAATTATAATCCAAAATGCAATTCTTAAGATATTAGTGTTAGACCTTTATTTATACCATATTTGTGATCCAAGTTAGTAATTAATCTCACAGAAATATGTTAAAAATAAAGCTATAGGTTTTTTTCTTGAACTATTGAGATTCATGAGGGTTATACAATTTAAGACATAAATATATTTTAAAATAATTAAAATCACATACACTTTTAAAAATCACTTCCTTTACAGGATCAAGACAAAACCAGTGAACACATGTAACTATCATTTTCATAATTTTATCTTTCATTGCATGTCAGCTTTCTTTGCAGTTTTAATACAAACATTTGACTTCTCTACAAGAATGAGGAAATATCTACTTATTTGTTTCCTCTGCATCCATTTTTATTTATTGAGTATAATAACTATTAGATTACACCTCTCTCTGCTGAAACAGAAGACTAAATTGTAGGTGGGAGGGGAACTTGTCTCAGTTTGCAAAAAGATAGTTGCATGAGCAGAGAATTTTTTATTAAGATATAAGATGGCAGCATTCTTTAGTGATCTATGACAACCTGCCTCTGAAGTACATCATGTTATAACACAGAGCCATTTCCTCTGGACAAAGTCACTTTCAGGAATGGTTTTATTACAATGAATAGATGTACTGGCTCTAAAGTGCCACCATTGCCCTTTATGAGAAGGGTGACCTAGATGAGCTGGTGCGCTGGCTTCCCTTGCTCATTATGAGCTGTACGTGTTTGGGGATGTTTTCAACATCTTAATCTGGATGATGTTATTTTCAGAAAAAAAAAATTCTATAACAATTTTCATATAAGCCAGGCAAAAGTAAACACTGAATTTGCTTAATAAAAATTCACTCATGAAAATGCATTTGAATACATTTGTTTACCAATGCTAAGGTAATGCTCTTCACACTTTGCCCAGAGAAATCTCTGGAGATTTCACATTATGGTAAACTTACAAAGCCATGAATGCAGGGAAAAACAAATTGTAGAAAAATAGAAGAAGTTACAAATAATGGAGAATATTTGTTCATTTGAATCCCTGATTAAAATTAAGTTTTGAGACCATATAGAATGCAAATAATTGAACATTCATACACAACCAAATATAAGACATAGGAGATGCATATATCTGAGTGTAGTAAAGGCAGTGTTTCCCAAATTTGTATTTTTTAAAATGTGGTTAATGTTAACACATGTATGTTAAATGGATGCATCGTTATTAAAGCAATTTTAAAACAGCAATGTATGCATCCCTGATATTTTATAAACCATACTAAAGAAACCATCATGTTTAAAAGAGCAATGCAGAAAGGAAATTTGTAAATGTGACCAGAAAAATGTAATTTTGTAGGATGAATGTTTTCAAATCTTCTTTTGGAATGCTATCACTTGGTTAGAATAAATTTCTTCAGGGAAGCTTCTCTTCATATTTTTGTGTCATTTCTATCCCCACTTTGGGAAAAGCTAACAGGACTAGTTTGGGGGGAAAAGGTTAACAGTATATAATTCTATCTCTTTTTACAATTATTATTATTATTATTATTATTATTATTATTATTTTACTTTGCATAGCAAATATAAAGTTCTTCCCACCCTTCACTGTGTGTGCAGAATTGTCTGTCAGGAAAGTACCAACACGAAAGCTTTCATCCTGCTGAGGAGTCTCTCCATGACTGAAGGTCAGTTGGTAGAGGTTATTACATTTCCAACAATAACAAGTTGATCCATGCTTAGATTTTATTTCACTCTATTGCTAAATGAATCTCTGTAGAAAATTCTTAAATCAAAACTATAGTACCTTCATAACAGAAAGAAGAAAATTATGAGGCAATATCTCACCATCAAAGCATCACAGGCATGTCTTTTCAAAGTGAAATATATACCTTATCTAGTTAACACAAAGGGCAGCAAGTTCCTTTGTACGTCTAAAGTACAGTCAGCAGTGGTGGCTTTCGAGGAGATGCCAAGGTTTCAACTTCTATGTCAGAAGATCAAAAATGTATTGGGTCTGCATAAAAATGCTGTTATCATAGGATCCAGCATTTGGTATGAAATTCTACTTAGAGAAGTTTCCTTTTCTTCTTTCATTCTGTACTTGCAGACTTCTTAACCATTGTGGAGAAAAATAGGAAATAAAAACTTCAAGGTAAGCCCTGAATGATGAGGAGAGTGAATAAAGTAAATGCCATGAAGGACAAGTTTAAAGGCATGACATTGTGTGTGATCTTTACATAGGCAAGGGACATTTCCACACTACAGCTAAGAAAAATGATACTTATATTCTGATCCTTGTATATTCACTTTTTTCTTAGTTCCTTTTTTTTTGATATTACTTCCCTAAATTGATCCACGGGATCCTCAGAATGGTCAGATCTGTTATCACAGGGACCTGGACTTTTAATAACATCCATTTCACAAGTATGCATAACCAATCCCTGACATTCTCTTCCCAAAGTTTCTAATGTTGTACAGGGATCCATGTGACCAAGATGAATAAACAGGTATTTACAATCAACTGCGTTTATGAAGTAAATTTTGTAGCATTGAAGAAATGATACTAATAATCCCTACATAAGTTGCCTAGTGTGCTTGTAGTACAGATAAGTACAACTTAGATAAAATAAATGCCAAGATTCAATTTTAAAATGTGGCATTGCTGAATCAGGATGTCACTGATCTAGCATATTTTGAGTTTAAACATTAGAGTATCACTATCAAATATAAAATTCTGGGCCAGGCATGGTGGCACACGCCTCTGGAGGCTGAGGCAGGAGGATCACAAGTTCAAAGTCAGCCTCAGCAAAGTGAGGCACTAAACAACTCAGTGAGACCCTGCCTCCAAATAAACTACAAAATAGGGTTGGGGATGTGGGTAGTAGTTGAGTACCCCTAAGTTCAATCCCCAGTGCACCTTCCCTCAAAAAAAAAATAATTCTGTCATGATGGAAATTTCCATGTTATAGATCCTCGAGCCTTTAACATCTGGCCAGGATAATGGAAGAAGTAATAGCTTCAATGAATTGAAATGTCATCATAAATAGCCACACACATCTATAGGACATCATGGACCAGTTGCTTTAGAGCATCAAAAAGACAAAGGTGCAAATCCACAAATAGTTGGAAATACAGTATTCTCAATACCATTGAAGCAAATAGATAGCCTAAGGTGACATTTATTTTTGCTATAGTCATATTCATATTTAGCAATCTTATCAATTGTGTTTCCTTGTAAGTTTATGGATGAAGGGATTTTAAATATATTCGGTTAAAAGCCAGACAAAATAATCCATCAAATTCATTTTTTATTGGGAACTCTGAGAATTCAGAGATCAGTTGAAGGTGGTTCCTGATTTCAGGAAGGAAATTGGTTAGTGGAGTGTGGAACAAATTAAAAGACATCTGAGGTAAATGTTCATGAAACAGGATCTGTACTAGGTCAAGCAAAGTACTCAAGGAGAGTAAATTATGTGGTCAGATGAAAGAAATGGTTCACTAAAATGAATGGTACTTGTGGTGGACCTTGAAGGATGAAAATAAGATAAATAAACAACAAAATAAAAAGGCTAAGGGAGCATGAATTTCCACCATATATTTATAGAAGTTTGCAGAGATTGAGCTGGGAATGTAGCCTGAAGTTCCAGTGCTTGCCTTGCATGCCTGGAACCCCGGGGTTTAAAGTGGTGCTGAAAGTGCAGTCTGGCCCCAGGACATGAAGGGCCTAGATGTTATGCCTAGAAATTGGAAACTTATCTTGTGAATACTAGAACCTACAAATTTTTGAGCATTGCAAATTTGATGTGACATATGTGATGGGAAGATAATGCTATGGCAATGTGTAGGGGTTATTGCAAAGGCAAAAAAATGAGAGATGTAGGGAAATCCATGAAGATGCTGCAAACTCTAATTCAGGATAAATGCCTGAATCAGGCCAGCATTTTGGAAGGAATGTCAAGAAAAGACTATCTGTGTGAAACTTATAGAGGTGGGAATTGATTATGGAATAAATCAAGCATTATTAGGAGAGAGAAGAGCCAAAAATAGTTCATGTCACCTCATTTCAAGGCCAGGAATAAAGGTGATGTCACCAAAAGAAGATTTGGTTTTGATTGTTTTACATCAGCATTTTGTTTCTTACTGATTGATTGGTTGATTGAACTGGGAAGACTCTAGTATTTTGTAAAGTCAGTGAAGAAACTGATGATTAAAGAGAAAGAACACAAGTAAAATGTATGTACAATTCTTAATCTAGAATCCCGATTATAGTTAAACTTCCAAGAAAATATCGTGGGATTAATGCAAATTCTGTTTTAAAATGCAGTCCATACAAAAGTGCAAAAAACAAAATGAAAGGCAAAATTAACTTCACTCATACACTTTTCATACTATACTTATTAAAGTTTTTCATTGTTAACATTGCAGGGCTTATTCCCATACTTCTTATATGTATATACAAGCATAAATGCATTTAAAAAAATCTTTTCTATTCACAGTGCATTTGTATGCAGTAATATTTAGAATGCCCACAATAGAAGTTTGGGGTATGTACCTCGCAGAGAAGCATAAAATTACACAATTTTTATTTACACAAATATGAAAATTTTCACTAAATATAATAAGTTATCTATTTGTAGGCACCCCATTCATGTCATCATGAACTTATGATGTTATTTTCTATTATTGGCAAGGTATTCCACAACTTGAATAGATCACCATTTGTTCTTTTTTGTTGTGGACACTTAGATTGTTTAAAATGTGTTTATATTACAATTAATGATGATAATTTAATAATTGGTAACTCTAGAAATTTATTACTTGTTAAAAACAAAATCACACATTTATAAGCTTTACTAAGAAACATACAAAATATGTAAAATTAAAATATTATCATGAAAATCAATATTCAAATATATTTTCATTTACTTTTTTAATAACTCTCCTTAAAAAAGAAAAAAAAGAACAAGAAAACTAAGATCAGGGTAGAAATGATCAGATATCAAAAAAATACAAAATTAAAGACTTATAAAGTAGTTATGTATTATATTGGGTAGAAAACATAGTTTTATTCTTAATTATTTGATAGTTGTTTTATTTGCAAATGATTTTATACTCTAAATCTGTCTCATAGTTTCTTTGTGACACTGACACACACATTCACAAAGATGTGCACACTTTAAACCCTTTTACAAATGTTATCATTTAAATGTGATCTGTCTTCTCAAAGAGTCACATAATTACTTTTCAGAGGGGAAGCTCCATTTGAATAAAGAGAAACATATTTTTGCCTTGTGAATATTTAGAAATCAAATCCCAGGAAGAAATTTACTACCAGTAAACATTGTCTTTATATGGAAAATGAGGACCTCAGAAGTGCCTATTTTCAGAATGATGGAAATCTGCAAACACAACTGTAAATCCATTTCAGCTGAGTAAGAATTGCAAAGAACTTTCTACTTGTGCAAATGGAATTCTCTGGCAGAGAATTTCCATGCTTTGGTTTCTCAACTTCTTTCAGCTTAATACCACTTTGTAAATACCATCAACTCATAAATAATATAAATGATCAGTTTTTATAAAAGTGCAAAACTACAATCAACTAATTATAAATTTGGAGGGAGGAATCTATCAGTGAAATATATAAATCCGAGTAATTTTCTGTTAAACCTATGCTTGTATATGTATAATATGCAAAGAATTGTGCAATTATCTTCTCATATTTGAGATCCCTAATGATTGGAACAAAAATAAGGAAGTTGTGTTATTTTTGTACAGAAACTAAAACTTAAAAAACAAACTGAACTGCCTACCCCATAGGGTCTTTTTCATCTGCTTGAATATACTGGCTGCATATTTGCCACCCTGTGAGACAAGGCAAGCATATTCACTGTACATAAGGCATTTGTCCATCAAAATGTTTTGCTATGCCAAAGACACAAAAGTAATTTGATCAGCAATAGGGGTCCGCTGTATCAGGTTTTCTCACTACCAATGCCCTTTAGGAATATTCTAATAAATCTCCTAATGCAACTTCTTTGTTGTAATACTAATTTGGAAGTTTCAGCATGTACGAACTTCAAAAGTCCTCCCCTTTTTGAATTGAGTTTATCAGGACAAAAACCAAGAAATATACTGAGAGCTCTAGAGTATGTTTTGCTTTAAGCTTCTAGCACAGTTGGGGCAGGGGATGCAATTTTTGCTTATATCCCTAATTAGAATATAAAAACTTCTTTCCAAACATGAATCTCAACATGTTTTCCATTGATTTAATAAGGACTACCTGACCCATATGTCCATCAATAAGTAAATTTTGGCATACAAGGAAATAACATATTATGAAACCTGAAGAAAGAGAAGATGGAAAAGGATAAAGGAAAAAAATTCATATGTAATTTTAGGAATGACTTTGAAGTGCAGATAAATTCAGGAGAATGGGAAAGTGAGGGAAAGAAGAAGACAGAAGGAAGAAAAATAAAAGAGCATGCTCTCTGATATTCCATGCTGACTTTAGAAGTGGATTTCTAAAAAAAAAAATAGATAAAACTGCATATTCAGATATGTTTGTATATGCATACACAAAAAAATTCATAAGCAGTTGCAGCTGAGATATCTGGTATGTGTTGCCAGGGGATGCCTTCCCTTTAGTAGTAAGACATTTGGCACTGTTTTATATTTTAACTTGTGTGTCACTTTTTCAATCAAAAAATTGGATCTATTAAAAAAAATCGAGATATTTAAAATTGGAAAACATTTGCTTCCATTTTTCTTATCCATTAATAAGATGTAAAAGATGATTCACATAGAAGTACTTTATGCTTTAATTTGAAAAAGTAGCACATTAACAGATATGGTCATTGGCTGTTACCATAAAACATGGATTTATTCACCTCTCTTCTAGGAGTAATTTTTCTATTGAGTTTTGAGCAACCACTATTCTCAGAACTCTATTTCCCCTTGGTTTTTAACACTCTGAATCAATCTCTTATTCCTTGAGACCTTCCTGACTACTTACACTTAACTTTCAAAATAACTTTCTTTTATAATCTACCATAAAATAAAAGTATTTATTGTATAATGATTTATATTTCCTCTGTCCTTCTCTGAATACACACACTTACCCACAACTCCATGAAGAAGATAATCTTATCCCTAATTTATAGCACAAATACAATGAAGCTGGCCACTGAAGAGGAATGCCCAAGATCTAAGTCTTGAACTCACAATACAGACTCAGCTCAGTCTGATCACAAAGACTTTGTTCACTCATCACATCATGCTGCATGTCCCTCTTAACATTCTTTGGCTCTGTCATTGTTTATAATACCTTTTTCAAGATTTCATCCATGTTTAAGATTTGAATGTCTGTGTCTGCATGAATGACACTTAGAGCTGCATCTCTATGCCTGCAGTGGCACGTGGGCAGGCACACTGATTCAATTGTTATGTAAAAGGCCAGCCATTAAGATCAAATTATGATGTCTTTATTGGAGATGATGTCTTCCAATCCCAAATCATTATTTTCTTTCAGCTATCCTACACAGTCATTTGTTACATAAACCACCCATTTGAAGACCAAGTAGTTTTGTAATCATTTTTTTTCTCTTCTTTTTTCTCTATTAAATTTAATCTACTACTGAGTTCATCCACTGTATCACATATACTGCACATATCACTTTAAACTCTTTGACCTTTCATCTCTTCTTATTTACTTTTGCTTTCAAGATTTTTATCTGGATCCTCCCCTGCACCAACCCCAACTCTGATTGATGAAATGGTCTTCCTGTTAGCCTTCATGAGTTTAAATTTTTCTGCCTTAAATTTGTGTTTTATGAGACTGTCAGTATTTTGAAAAGAATATGAAATTCATATCATTCTAATACCATATGAAATAACAGCAGTTTCTCTTATTCAATTCTCTAACCTCCGAACACCCTAAACTTCCACCTAAAAATCATACACACTTGAAATAAAGCTTCTTATTGCTAGCAACCTCAAGTTGCTTTGAGTTACTGTCATTCCATGAGGGAATAAGCACTTATTGATACTTCCAGCCTTCATCCGAACTCAAAAAGATAAATCTAATCAAGGATGGCATCTCTTAACCTTCTGACCATTTCAGAGGTAATGTTTAATCCACTGTAGGAAGCTATGATTCTATCAGAGGCTGAGACATCATGAATGCCAGTTATTCATATCACTGCTCTTCTCTACTGTTGCTCTCTTTTCTCTCTTTTATTGGACATTTGCTATTTCTTCCCACCATAAAATCTGCTTTTATCACGGGTCATGTCTAGGTTGACAAGCCTACAGTAATATAACTTCTAAATTTGTTGGTTTAACTCTATTTTCTCGTCGAATTCACACTCCAGAGCTGCTATCTTAACTCATGGTGATCATTGTCATTCTTAGAGTTTGCTTCATCCAGCACCATTTCAAATTTGAAATTTCAGTCTCTAGAAGAGTACTCTCTAGAAGTCATATGTGATTCTGCCAGTTCCCTACTCCCTTGCTACTTATGTACCTCACTGTTCTTAGTTACATTGAAAGCTTCAGATTCTTCCCTTTCATCTGAATTCATATCTAACCACCTGTAGTTTCTCTATTCAGAAGACAGAATGTGTCAAGTAAAAACCTCACATCAGTACTCTCACTGTTTTTATCTTCCCTGATGACTATGAGTAGCGAGTCACTCTATCCATTCTCTTTTGAGCTATTTTTTGATATCAGCAGTTCACTGGAGAAAACTACACACTTGTGTAGATTATGATGCTTCAAACCTCATCTAGTCAATAATAACTACTTGAATGTTATCTTCAACAGTTATCATTCCCATCATCCACATAAGTCATTTCACATTTTTATCACTCTCTTCAAATCCCTCACATTATTACTGTAATGGGTGATGATAATCAAGGGGGAAATAGTGGCTATTATCCCTCAACTTCCTGTCTTAATCTCTTTACATAATAAAGAAAAGAGAAAAGCAACAGAATTATAATTGTTCTCATGTTCACATCGTTTTTTTTTTTTTCCAGGCAAAGAGGATGAGCTGCTCATTCTTTTAGAAGGAATTTTTTTTTTTTTACATCACTGTCCTTGATCTCTATACTTCTATTTTTTCCATAACCTTGATTCTAATCTCAAGTAGTTTACCTTCTGTTGAGACACTGTTGGCTCTGCCATATGTCATAATTTCTATTGTCAAGTCTCTTATTTTATTTCCTGGTATCAGTTCTTAACAAATTTACTTCTGAGTAAGAATTGCCCTGTATCTTTCTCTTGTCACTTTTAGTTCAGCTTCTGAAAAGAATATTTTATGCACTAACCTGGGTGCATATTAGAATCACCTGCAGGAGATTTTGGGATATACTGATATCCTGTCTTGTATGTGTTAAGTTCTCATCTCTATGACCAAAATACCCAACAAGACCAACTTGGAGAAGGAAAAGTTTATTTGGGGCTCATGGTTTTGGACATTCAATTCACAGATGGCTGACTTCATCATTTTGGGCCCAAAGTAAGGCAGAATACCATGGTGGAGAGGCAGTGGCGGAGGAAAGCTGGTTACCTCATGGCAGTCAGGAAGCAGAGAGAGAGAGAGAGAGAGAGAGAGAGAGAGAGAGAAGGAAGATCCAGGGAGACAAGACATATAATCCCCAAGAGCACACTACCAAAGACTCCTCTCCTTCAGCACTCTCAGCATGTTATCAGCAGTTGGTACATTAATATTCATATTATTAAATGGATTAATTTACTGATTAAGGTGATACAACTCTCATTATCTAATAGGAACATTCATACATTAACACAGACACTTTGTGGGTATACCTCATATCCAAACCATAATACCTTCGCAAGAAATTCAGATTCAGTTGGTCTAGGGTACAACACAGTCATTGGTATTTTTTCTTAAACTACCCATGTAATACTAATATACAACCAGATTTGCAAACCATTATTCTATTTCAGACCATTGTTTCTCATTCCCTATTCTTTTACTCCAACTACTTTCTACTTCTGTTTTCCCCCAAAAGTGTTCTTTTTGAATGGTATCAATATCTACTTGATTTCAAACTCTGCATAATTATTTTCAGTTTTCATACTAATTTTTCATACCAAGCCTCTGTAGAGAATGACCATTCTACATTTCTTTGCCTTTGTTTGCTGTGGCATTGTTCTTTCCAAGTGCCTTCCTTTATTTTTCTTAGGCTTCAGTTCTCATTTTTCCACACTTCTCTCAAAGGACAGAGTTTTCCAAGATCTGTACTTGACTACTTTTTTCCTCTTTCTTTATCAGCATCCTAATGACTGAGTCCTTCTGCAGTGTTTCATGACTATAAATATATGTTTCTGTGGCACACATTTTATATCTAGACTTCATTGTGTAGCATGAGATTCATATTCTAGTACCTACTATGTACTTCTGGACTGGTGTCGCCGATCTTCAAATTTACTTCTGCTGACACTAAAATTATTCTTGCTCTGGTATGATTATTCTCAGATCTGACTAAGATGGGACTCATTTTGAAATATTTAAAATCTGAGAATCTACTTTAGAAATGTTGATTAAATTGATCTGGGGATTGGATACTATGATTTAGAAAATATTCCAAGAACTTCTAATGTTCAAGCAAGGTTAAGAAGCACAAGAATGTGTTCTAGTAACAAGGCCCCAATTGTGGTTTCACATTGGAGTTGCCAAAGGAATACTTTTTAAATATCCTTATAGACCTAAACCCATTTCAGTTGAATAAGAATTCTTGAGGTTGGATTTCAGAGATTAATATTTTTAAAAATTCCTCAGGTGCAGCTTAGGCTTGGGCAAGACTGAGAACCTTTTCTACAGTAGTTTCCATCTCAGTATGGCACTCTCCCTAAATAATTTCTCACCAGGTCTGGGAGTCATGTTAAAGTCTGACTTCATCCCAACTTTCTCTCATTCTATGCATAATTGAAAGCCAAGTCCTGTGCATTCTACCTTTGTAAGATATCCACTCATAACATCTCTTGAATGCCTAATAGAATTTTAAACTCCACATGTATAAAACAAATCATTTTATACGGCATTTCTAACCACAATGAGGACTGCAAGTCCAGAATGTCGTTTTGACATTTCTCTTCCTGATTGTACTATAGATATAAAATTAATATTGTCAATTCAGTTGAGGCTAATACAAGAATACAATACTTTAAAAAAATCTATTGATCTTTCTTTGGATTTTGTGTATACTTTTAACATCAGGATAAATCACTAAATAATATTATTTGGGATTTAGTACTTTGTGTAGATTTATATGGAATAATAGAACAAAAAAGATTTATGGAATTTCTGTTGTTGGAAAAAAAGAATTTGGGCTGGGGATGTGGCTCAAGGGGTAGCGCGCTCGCCTGGCATGCGTGCGGCCCGGGTTCGATCCTCAGCACCACATACCAACAAAGATGTTGTGTCAGCCGAGAACTAAAAAAAAAATAAATATTAAAAAAAATTCTCTCTCTCTCTCTCTCTCTCTCTCTCTCTCTCTCTCTCTCTTACTCTCTCTTAAAAAAAAAGAATTCATAATCTGCTTCATCTCTGTCATGAGTCAATAACAAAATTTTAAATGCCAATGAATTTCCAAAAGAAATTTAGCTTGTAATAGAAAGAAGAGAGTATTATAATGGGACTTATCCAGAGCTTCCTTAAACTTGAGGTATTTTCATGCCTGCTTGCTGTCTTTCTAGAAAATATATTTTAAATTTAAAACAACAATAAAAATTATATTGATGTCTTTGCTGTTAATATTGGTTCATATTATTTCTGAGTATGATGTCACTTGTTTTCAGGATAAATGAAAATAACCTTAACATGGATTTCCAACATAGGTTCTCACTATGTTTATGCCCCTGATTCAATAAATCTAGTTGGCTTTGATAATATAATACCATAGCCACATTATATTGTGATTTACAGTCACTGGAAGAAAAAAAGGAATTGTTAATAAATGAAACATCTGCATATTTCTGCAAATATCACAATCTCTTACATCCAAGCTTATTTGGTAGCACTAACATATAATATTCTACTTGCTTACTCCCCCATAAATATGTAAATAGGAAAATGGAATGGGGAAAAAATGAAAATATTCTTCGAGCCACACAAAAGTGGCTGAATAGGCCTAATCAATATTAACTTCACAGTTTCCCCATAATTCTATATGTTTGGCTTTTAAAAGTCTGTCTTTTAAATATGCTATTTTTCTTAATTTGAAGTTAATCAACTAAAATAGGTTCATCCCTTTCATTTCATCAGTATCACAGAGTGATTGTCTGGGAGCCTGAGTTCTAATGAGGCAGCCATTCCAGACACGTACAGACAAAGCAGTGGTTTCCCTGGCAACGAGAACCACGAGAAAGCTCTCAGAATAGTTATTCCCACCCTTACACAGGAGTCCTTTTCATTTCAGTAAAGCTTCCTGTCAGAATACATTCATCAATGTAATTTACCAACAAAGTTTGAGAGATTAAATCTCTCTCTCTTCACAAGGATGTAATATTTTTATTTAATAAATAAATAAATAATAAAACAAAATAAAAACCTGCAACCAAAATCACCAAGCTATTCTGAAATTGTAGTCATCAGGCAATGCTTGAAAGGAAGTAAAGGACATTATATGATTCCTGAATACAGTTAACATCACTTGGAACTAAGATTAATTTTCATTTGATTTTTATCGAAGGAAATAGAAGGTAGATGCATCAGGAAGAGTGACAGGTGCATTTAAAAACTACCTCTAAAATTATCCTTTATAACATAAGTTGCTTTTACTAAATAGTAAAAGTTCATAAAAAAAACTTAAATCATTGTATGCATCTATGTATGATATTAATCATAAACATTAAACTTACGTTAGTGACGTGTACTAAGAAAGGCAAATTTTGAAAATATGGTATCTTTTCTTTTGATAGAATAAAGAATTTTTGAATAAGATACTTGAACCTATGTCCTACCTATGTATGCAATATGAAAAGGCCCACAAAGCAGGCAGCATCTTGCAGCATGACAAACAAGGCGCAAAACACATCTGGAAATAAAAATGTTCAGTTGAAGGAATTGCCCATAAATAAAACAATCACAACCTTTTATTTGGCCTTCTTGCTGGAAATCAAATTCCTTGAGTTTAAAATATACCCACTAAATATAATCCAAAAGCAGAATAACACACTTTAAGCATTTCTCAAAATGTTAGCACCAGCAGATGCGGATACAGTTTATAGTTGTAGTGATTTACCCTGTTTTCTTCACTAAGCATATATCTATGCTTGTTTTTCAGCCAGCATGTTATAGCAGAGGAACATTCATGTTGCCCTGGGCTATTTCTTTAGAACAGTATCAAAATTACTTTTACCATAGATTAGGTTATGTTTTAATGCTGAGAAAAGTCTATCTTGCCTTTATTTTTGACCCATGGCACACTTAGCTTATAGTATCATTATGAGGTCAAAGCAAGCCTTGCAAAATAGTACACACACACATATGCACACACAATTTTTTAAGAAAGAGGTTAAAAAAAAAAGTTCACATTGATAGAAAATGCAGGGCATTCTCACTATTTTTTTTTCACCTGAAGATTGAAAAGGAAACTCATTTCACATTGTAACATTGCACCAATTGCTCCAGACACAAAATGAATCAAGTCTCTTGTTGGATTATGTGGGTAGTATTTCTTCTTTCCTCGGTGAGGTAATTCCTTGCTTACATCTCTGGCTAGCAAATTCAAATATTGTCTTTCACAAAATAGTTTTGAAAAGTGGGTCCCCAGTTCATTGTTGTTTAAGTATAATAAAATCACAAATTACATTAGGTATCAAAAAATGTGGAATAAAATATCAATGTGAAAGTATTAACAATTTAGTAAACAATAATGAGAATTTTATTCAATGACTATTTGCCAATTATATAGCATTTGAATATGATATATAAAGCTTCAGAAACAAATTGTTGTCTGAGAAAAATTGTATTGTGTGTTTAAATCTCCACTTTTCTTCCTGATGCTTAATTTCTTCCATACAAAAAATATTTACATAAAGAACATAAACACCACATTTTAGAATATTAAACTCATATTCTAGCCCAACCAATGTATATGTAATTTATGTAAGTTTATAAATCTAAAAGACAAATTAAAATGTCAGGGTTTATTTATTTATTTATTTTAATTATTATAATCTATTTTGGAAAATTGACATTCATGATCTTATGTTTCTAAAAGAATATATAATTTCAAATACTTCCACAAAATAAAGTACCATAATACATAGCTTTCTACAATTAAACCTAAAGTGCAAAACCTCAGCTGAAAATTACTTATAAACCTTCCAATCACAGTTACTAGTTTAGGTATTCTTTTCACAGTTGAGAAATATAATGCAAATAAAAGTCGAGTGTGCTGTGCCTCCAACTACAACATAAAGTTGATCTTCCATGTCATGTTTCTTAAAAGCATCTCTAAAATAAGTTTCTTCCAAACCCTTTAAATTATTCTCTTTCCCTAATGGCTTGTTGTATTGTTCCCCAGCAGAAATGACTAAAAAAGCCCTATTGCACTTAATCTAATTACAGATTTTTGGAGAAACGGTGGTTGCATAGTTCTCATTAACTGACTAAAAAACTGTACCATCTCCAGAGGTATAGAAGGGGAAAAAAAAAAAAAGGACGATTCCTTTTAAAGCTCCAGAAATGAATGTAAGTGTTCATATTCTGGTACATTAACAGTTTGTTCCAGTACATTGATATTTTATGTGGAAGCCCTACTCTGCAATTAATATGCCTGATGCAAATTGAAAAACCCATAATCCATCCTTCTCTGTTGGAATGTAAGAGTATATTATTATTGAGAAGCTACAGGATACCAGAGCCATTTTTTAAACTTGAGTGCTCATTACCTTAAATCTGCATATAAAACAGTTTTGCATTCAGACGAGGTAATACATAACGGAATATATTGTGGCGCATATAAAAAAAAAAGTCGCTCCAAATAAAAACGACCTGTGGGCTTCCTTTGTAGAAGGAATTTATGCAGTTCCAGGCATTAGGGATTAATGATAGCTAACAGCAAAAGAGGAGGGATGAGCATTAAAATCCTGTGCCTAACATTCCTGACTACCCCAAGGCTACAGGACAAACTGAATTGTCTAAATCTCCCAAAAGGTAAGGAGTAAGTATTTATCATTAAGCAAATATGGTATTTGGGGATTGTGTCTGATTCTGTCACATTAGTATTCAGAATATTTCTTATAGTTTTAAAAGAGAAGAGACAACCTTAATGGAAGTAAGAGAGAAGGAAAGAAAAAAGAAAAACAGAAAAAAATAAGAAATCCTTTGTTTCTATCATCTCAGAGAATCTCTTTCCTTATGTCTTGTTTCCAAGTTATGCATATAACAATTCACACGACATATAATTATTCTATTTTCTGCTGTGATTGACAAAATCTCAGATTTTAATGAAAGTTTTATAGGAACAATTTTAAAAGGAAGGTTAACCACATATCAATAAGGAAATAGATTTAATGCAATATGTTCTGAGAAATTGAAAGATCCCAGGGATACAGGTTTATTTATTTCATGGATTTCTCCTAAACCTGTTCCATCATTTGATTTCCTATCCCTACAGCCTGTGATCTGAGTTTTGTAACATTTTAGCATTTGCTTGTACCCTTCTTACTTTTCTCACTACCCATCATTAGGATGTTTAGTGCCTCCTACTGGTGATTATCTGTGTAATTGTTTTATTCCACTTACTGAGTAATGGAATTCTTGAGGTAAGTACGTGTGATAAGCTCTGTGTCTTCTAAAACAAGTAATGACATTGATTCATATAATGCGGGCATAATACATTTTTGTTATAAAAGCAGTTATATATTTATATGTTTTGGAAAATATGTTATTTCCTGAACAATAAGAAGATGGAATTTTGTACATGAAAACACTTCCACCTACCATATGATAGTCTTCAGGGTCGAGCATTATAATTTTCATAAACTACTATTCTCATGACCAGGTCTCATAGATTAGGAGAGAAAATCAACTAGAGCTTCAGATTATCTAAGAGAAGATGCATCTTAATGAGGTAGAGTAGAAGAAAAATTTTTAAATAGGTAGGATGGAGACATAAAAAGTGATGAAAAAAATTATAATTAATAAGTTCCACATACTTTTCCAAGCCTGTCACTCTCTAAGTCAGTTTGTCTTGCAGGTCACTTACTTCAAAATTTCTGGGAAATCTATAAATAAACCTGTGCACTGTTAATTAACCCTCACACCCCAATCAAAAAGAGATTTGATATTTTGTGAAATCTATAATTTAGGGGACTTTCTGGTATTATTTACTGGTTAAATAATAGAGACCACATCAATTTAAGGACCTAGAGATTGACTCTACCACCAGAAACTGTCTTGACATCACCAGATTGATATCTTTTCTACATGACTTCCTACACCTATCCCTCACCAAGTTTTCTTTAAAAGAAGAGCTGCTATCCCTAAATTGTGTCTCTCTCTTGAGATTGCCCACATTCTCCCTTGACTGCATATCTACTTTCCTAAATAAACCCATGTCTATGCCTATGATTGGGACCTGTTGAAATTGTTTTCCATAACATAAGCCTGCTAGCCCTGAGTTGAGTTCACCCCTCTCTCCAGAAAATCTTGGATACTTATTTGGAGACACTTCCTCTTCTGCGATATTAGAAAGCATGAAAAATCAAATACCTTCATTTTCCATATACAAATATTTAGATCCATAGAGACTATCACTGTGGTCAAGTTCACATACAAGTTAACTGGAAAACCAAAATCTTTCATTTGAATGTGTTTTTAATCTTTGATGGAGACTGAGGCATGGCTGTATATATGGTATTCATTGTATTAGAATTTATCTGTCGTACAGAGGATGCCTTGAAATGGTGAATGGATATTCCTTCTGTTCACTGAGGACAAGAAAATACAGAATGTTTTTAAATTGGAATAAGAAGAAGGGTTCACACTGAGATATTATGTAGGACATTTTTGACTGTTAATGCTGTTAGGCCCTGTGATATGTTATTGTTGGATGTTTGTAAGCCTCCTTTGAATATATTTTATGCTTAAGTAATTTTCTCTTTCTGATATACATAATCAGAAGCTCTTGAAGTAGAAGACTATTTAAATATGATCTCTCAGGTTCATGTCTAAAACAATAATTATTTGATGAAAAAAATTGAAGATAGTTTGTCTCAACTGGTAGATTTACTCCATATTCTTCCTTGGTAGCTTAAATCATAAAATCAAAGTATTTCCACTTCAGTGGGTACTACTATGAGTGAAGTTTAACTATGATGTGCATTCTTGAATAGCCACTTTGTCTAATGCACACATGTAAACTTAGTTTCTTGTGTATGTGAAAAAGAAATCGTTCTGTTTCATTATTAGTTAACAACTTGTATGCTTTCTTCTCTAAATAAGTTTACAGAAAATGACTAAATTATTCACTTAGGTGCCAATATATACCACATGAAATAATTCCTCAATTTGATCACTGAGATAATATAAAGGATCAAAATGTCAAATCAGGCTTATACGGATCAGAGATTTATTTATCATTTTGAGGACATAAAAGGTTAGTATCTAAAGACCAGAGATAGTGAATGTGACTCTGTGGATGTGTTCTTGTTCATTAAAAATCCATCCTTACTGAATTTTCCAGCATATTATTTCCATAAAAGATAAACAGCATGAGTCATAAAACTTCCCTACTTTATACTCGAAGAGACACATATTATGTGTGACACATATTTGGGAGTCCCAGTTATTTTTTTCTTTAAGATTTTGTGAAGATTTAGTGTATCTCTTAATCAGTTCCTCCCTTCCATGTTGTTCTGAAACCTCTTTTTTTTTCTATAGACTTTTGAGGCATTCTGATTGACTGTCTTTACTCTTACAAAATAAAACTTAAAACACATTTTTCCAACAAAACTTAAATTCTTCAATTGAAAATTTTTAAAAGGATAAGAAACAGGTCTGCTATCCAGGCCCTCCCTTCATTTTTGGGATACCTAAGGAATAAAATAGTCATATCCTTGTTACTATGAACTGAACTACATTCCAACTCAAAGGTTGAAGTGGTAAATCCCAGTTTGATTGTATTTGTAGTGATAATTAAGGTTAAATGAGGTCAAAAGTAGGAGACCCAAAGCCAACAGAACTAGTGTTCTTACAAGAAGAAGAAGAGATGCCACTGATATGTATGCCCTGAGAAGGTGGTCATCTTCAAACCAAGGAGAAATCTCTGCCCCGTATATTCATAGATTCTAGTTTTATTTAATACTAGAACTACTAGGCAGTCAGATATAGCCTGCTGAAAACATCCCACAGATAAAGATTCTCCCACTAGATATGCCACTGGCTTCTGTGCTAGGAAGTCGGTCATTAGCATGTTGACACATGAATTTAGTCATCTAGGGCAGCCATAACAAAATATTGCATACTGGCTAGCTGAGCAACAGAAATTTGTTTTCTGGTAGTTTTTGAAGCAGAAATCCAAGATCAAGATATTATTATATTTCGGTTGTCCCGAGGTCTCTCTTCTTGGTTTGAAGATGACCACCTTCTCAGGGCATACATATCAGTGGCACCTCTTCTTCTTCTTATAAGAACACTAGTTCTGTTGGCTTTGGGTCTCCTACTTTTGACCTCATTTAACCTTAATTATCACTACAAATACAATCAAACTGGGCTTTACCACTTCAACCTTTGAGTTGGAATGTAGTTCAGTTCATAGTAACAAGGATATGACTATTTTATTCCTTAGGTATCCCAAAAATGAAGGGAGGGCCTGGATAGCAGACCTATTTCTTATCCTTTTAAAAATTTTCAACTGAAGAATTTAAGTTTTGTTGGAAAAATGTGTTTTAAGTTTTATTTTGTAAGAGTAAAGATAGTCAATCAGAATGCCTCAGAAGTCTATAGAAAAAAAAAAGAGGTTTCAGAACAACATGGAAGGGAGGAACTGATTAAAAGATACACTAAATCTTCACAAAATCTTAAAGAAAAAAATAACTGGGACTCCCAAAGAATTTTGTGATGATGCCACACATTCCATTTATTTGTAAACCTGAACTTAGGTGCAGCAAAGTATAAAATTAATTTTGAAAGCTAAAACAAGTATATTCCTAATAGAAGTTTTCCTGTACTAGAAGTATTTGCCTTGTTAATCATAACTTGGAATTAAGCAATAATTCTAAATAAATAGGTTACCATATAGACCAACACATAAAATATAGGTTAATACATGAACTCATTTCACTTTTAGACCATGACCAGGTCATTAGCCTCCCAAGTCATTTCTAAAATTAGAAGGAAAATATTATAGTAGCTGTTAGAATTTTAGGTAGGAAAAAGTTACAAAGCAGTTACCCACTCTTCTGGAGACATAGAATTTAAAACAATGTAAAAAATACACACAGTACATTTTGAGGAAGAACAAAATGATTCAGTCATAAAAATGGATTGGAGTGTACAGTGAATGCCCTAAAAAATTTTGAAGAAAACAGTGTACAGGAACACTGCTGGTTGTCTAATATCCTTTCTGCACCTTTATTAATTACCTATCTTGAAGAGTTTTAAAAATGAAAAAAATAATACTTTATTTTTAAAATTTGAGACAAGATCTTGCTAAGATGCTGAGAGTGTCTTTAAACTTGTGGTCCTTCTGCCTCAGTCTCCCAAGTCACTGGGGATTACAGGTGTGCATCTCATGGTCTGGCTATTTTGACATTTCTTGTTATACATAAATCATTTCAGACATCAAAAACAGAATTTTCTTGTGGTAAGAGTGAAGAACTGGGCAGAAAACAAATTAGGACATAATAGACAGCTTTTCTAATTTTGAATCATGTAAATGTAAAACTTATTTAAAAATCAAATAGTGTTCATTTGTCTCTTATACACTTAGAAATATACAAACCCTATAACTAGTAATTTATAGTCCTTCACAATTGATTCAGGAGTATTTTTTCTTTCTTGTTCATGCTTAATTACCTTTTCATCAAATTCTTCAGGACCTTAAGTTCACCAAACATTTTTCTGCTTTTCGTATTATTGCACAAATATGTCTTTTAAGTACTCTTCTTGTTATCCATTATCACCTATAGAAACCCTACATATCTTTAACAACTCATCTCAAATGCCTTCACTACTAACCCAAATAGAAATAATTTTTCCCTCATCAAAGTCCCTAGTGCACTTGTACTCATCACTATACATAACATATTCTTCTTAAGTAAAAGCCTGTCTCTCCATTTCTGTCCTTGAAGAACCTTAAGAGCAAGGACACTTTTTATACATCTTTCTTTTTCAAAGTATAATGTGTAGTATACTATGCTGAACCTCATTCTTTCTCAAAAATTTTAGCTTAATAAAGAGCAATTTAAAAATGACTCCAGATGGAATGATAAATTGTCCCATGCTTATACATTAAAATAAAATATCAGCATCCACAGCAACTACCTCAACAAACTGATAGATAGCTGAATACAAGATGAAACAAGATAATGTTCAAGGGAACTGTTGAAAAACTCTGGAGTAATTCTACTAAGGAAAATGAAGGAAGATTCTAAAGACTAGATTTGCTACTGAGTCTAAAATTGTTGAGATATAGGGCTGCACTGATGACCCACGCAAGCTGTTTCTTTTCCAGTAGTCAATGTTCCTGTTAAATGGTGAATTTGCCACTCACATCCACTTGCATTCTATTTTATCTCTTTGATAATATGCCAATAACTTCCACAAAGAAACAATGGTCCTGGTTATGATCACTCAGTTCAAACTCTGTGTTTTATCCATTAACAAATAATTGATATCCAAAAAAAATACCTAAATGTGGTCTAAAATATTCTGATTTTAAGTTGGGGATACAGCTCAGTTGGTAGAGTGCTTGCCTCTCATGCACAAGGCCCTGGGTTCAATTCCCAGCACTACACCAAAAAAAAGTTCTGATTTTTATAAGAAAATAAAAATTTTCTTATATAAGAGAATGTCCTGGTTCCTAGGAAATATGGGAAATATGCAATCAAGTATTTTGGGTTAAATGGACATGATGATGGCTTTAATTTACAAAGAAAAGAAACAGAGAAGAAGAGCTACCAAGACATCAAAGTGCAATCAGAATGCACCAGGAGCCCAGCATGAAAGCGATGGCACACACCTGTAATACTAGTGGCTTGGGAGACTGAGGCAGGAGCATCACAGCTTCAAAGCCAGTGACAGCAACTTAGCTAGGCTCCAAGCAGTTTAGTGAGACCCTAAAAAAAAAAAAAAAAAAAAAAAAAAAAAAAAAAAAGAGAGAGAAAAAGCACTCAAACAGAATTTAAAGAAATATAAACAGATGTAAACATCATTTTTCCTCAATCAAAATGCTTTAGTCAGTACTAAATTTGGTGGTCTCCAACCCACTTAAAATTCACAATAAAGCATCCCTACCTCCCAGTAATCAAAATGTACATGCAATTTATATATGGGCACAGTAATTTTTAGTCATTCTAACTACTGTAGTTAAAGCCTTATCTATGTTTATATCCTGAAATATTATGTAAATGATGGGGGCATTATAACTGTAGGTTATTTCTTGGATATATGTACATGTCTTTACTGAACTTGCTTATATTTTTCAATTCAAATTTTTAATTCTTCCTATTCGTCCATGAACTTTCACAAATTTTTGATTTACCTTTTTAAAAATTTTTATATTCTATTTTTCATTCATTGAACATATAGTTACTTTCTGTTGTTTTGTTACTGTTAATTCTTTGAAGTACTGGGGATTGAACCTAGGGTCTGACACATGCTAGGCTGGCACTCTATCATTGAGTTATATCCCCAGCCCCAAACTGTTTTTTGGTTTTGGTTTTGGTTTCATTTATTTGTTTATTTTTGAAATTTTGAGACAGCTCTCACTAAATTGCCCAGGCTAGCCTCGAATTTGTGATAATCCTGCCACAGCCTTGCCAGCCACTGATATTACAGGCATTGGGCTATGGAGCCCAGCACCAATATGGTTTCACTTATAAATAACTATGCAAATATAAAACACTTTTAGAAAAATAAGGTTTAAAGGAAGTATTTATAGGTCGTGGTATAAAAAATTTATTTTTAAAA